>NC_081841.1:183145521-183445521 GCF_963259705.1 Myotis daubentonii
TCTGGATCTATTTTTGTTCATCAGTTTATGTTGATGATTATATTCCCCAAATGAGTGAGATCATGTGATATTTATCTTTCTCCAACTGGCTTATTTCGCTTAGCATAATGCTCTCCAGGTCCATCCATGCTGTTGCAAATGGTAAGAGTTCCTTCTTTTTCATAGCAGGGTAGTACTAGTATATTCCATTGTGTAGATGTACCACTGTTTTTTAATCCACTCATCTGCTGATGGGCACTTAGGCTGTTTCCAGATCTTAGCTATTGTAAATTGTGCTGCTGTGTCCTTTCTGATTGGTGTTTCTGATTTCTTGGGATATACTGTTAGAAGTGGGATTACTGGGTCAAATTGGAGTTCCATTTTTAACTCCATACTGTTTTCCACAGTGGTTGCATCAGTCTGCATTCCCACTAGCAGTGCACAAAGGTTCCTTTTTCTCCACATCCTCACCAGCACTTGTCTTTTGTTCATTTGTTGATGATAGCCATTCTGACAGGTGTGAGATGATACATCATTGTTGTTTTTATTTGCATCTCTCAGATGATTATAGACTTTGAGCATGTTTTCATATGTTTTTTGGCCCTTCTTTCTTATACGTGGAATCTAATGAACAAAATAAACCGACGAACAAAATAGAATCAGAGGCATGGATACATGGAACAGATGGGCAGAGGTCAGAGGGGAAGAGAATGGGGGTAACTGATGAAAGAAGGTGAAGATATTAGCCAAAGAGCATTTATACATAACCCATATATACAGTGCAGTGATGGCCAGATGGGGTGGGGGGTAGGGAAGCCGGGTGAAGGTGGGTAGAGTGGGGGAAAACAGGAAACATCTGTAGTAGTGTCAACACTAAAAAAAAGAAAATAAAAGCTTCTGCACAGCAAAAGAAACCATCAACAAAACAACAAGAAAGCCCACTGCATGGGAGAAAATATTTGCCAATGTTATCACTGATAAGGGTTTAATCTCCAACATTTATAGGGAACTCATACAACTTAACAAAAGGAAGATAAACAATCCAATCAAAAAATGGGCAAAGGACCTAAATAGACACTTTTCAAAAGAAGACATTCAGAAAGCCAAGAGACATATGAAAACATGCTCAAAGTCACTAATCATCCGAGAGATGCAAATCAAAACAACAATGAGGTACCATCTCACACCTGTAAGAATGGTTATCATCAACAAATCAACAAATGACATGTGCTGGAGAGGATGCGGGGAAAAGGGAACACTCGTGCACTGCTGGTGGGAATGCAGACTGGTGCAGCCACTATGGAAGACAGTATGGAGTTTCCTCAAAAAGTTAAAAATGGAATTCCCATTTGACCCTGTGATCCCACTTCTAGGAATATATCCCAAGAAACCAGAAACACCAATCAGAAAGGATATATGCATCCCTGTGTTCATAGCAGCACAATTTACCATAGCGAAGATCTGGAAACAGCGTAAGTGCCCATCAGCTGATGAATGGATTAGAAAACTGTGGTACATCTACATGATGGAATACTATGCTGCTGCTGCAAAAAAGGAATTCTTACCATTTGCAACAGCATGGATGGAACTGGAGAGCATTATGCTAAGTGAAATAAGCCAGTCAATGAAAGAAAATACCACATGATCTCACTCATTTATGGATAATAAAGACCATCATAAACTGATGAACAAAAATAGATACAGAGGCAGAGCAGCATTGAACAGACTATCAAACTACAGCAGGAAGTCTGGGGAGGGTTGGGGGGCAGGAGCGGGGGTAAGAGATCAACCAAAGGACTTGTATGCATGCATATAAGCATAACCAATGGACATAAGACACTGGGGGGGTAGGGGAGGCCAGGGGAATGTCAAGAAGGTAAAAAAAAGGAGACATATATAATACTCTTTGTAATACTTTAAGCAATAAAACAAAATTTTATTTATTTATTTTTTATTGCTTAAAGTATTACAAAGGGTATTACATATGTGCCCATTTTTTCCCCCTGCCCTTGACAGTCCCCTAGCCTCCCCTATCACCCAGTGTCTTATGTCCATTGGTTATGCTTATATGCATGCATACAAGTCCTTTGGTTGATCTCTTACCCCCCTCCCTCCTGCCCCCCAACCCTTCCTGCTGCAGTTTGACAATCTGTTTGAGGCAGCTCTGCCTCTGTATCTATTATTGTTCAAAAGTTTATAATGGTCTCTATTATCCATGAATGAGTGAGATCATGTGGTATTTTTCCTTCATTGACTGGCTTATTTCACTTAGCATAATGCTCTCCAGTTCCATCCATGACGTTGCAAATGGTAAGAGTTCCTTCCTTTTTACAGCAGCATAGTATTCCATCGTGTAGATGTACCACAGTTTTCTAATCCATTCATCTACTGATGGGCACTTAGGCTGTTTCCAGATCTTAGCTATGGTGAATTGTGCTGCTACGAACATAGGGGTGCATATATCCTTTCTGATTGGTGTTTCTGGTTTCTTGGGATATATTCCTAGAAGTGGGATCACAGGGTCAAATGGGAGTTCCATTTTCAGTTTTTTGAGGAAACTCTATACTGTCTTCCATAGTGGCTGCACCAGTCTGCATTCCCACCAGCAGTGCACAAGTGTTCCTTTTTCTCCACATCCTCTCCAGCACTTGTCGTTTGTTGATTTGTTGATGATAGCCAGTCTGACAGGTGTGAGATGGTACCTCATTGTTGTTTTGATTTGCATCTCTCGGATGATTAGTGACTTTGAGCATCAAAATTTTTAAAAAAAGAAAATAATTAGGCCTTGGTCAGGTTAATTTTATTAAAAGATTTCACATCTTGAAAAATCAATGAATGCAAGAGAAAGGGTTCCTACTTGGTGAACAAACACATCATTCCCTTGTACAATTCTAATGTTGTTATACTGAATTGATTTAAAGAAATGTGAAATGATAAACATGAACGGTTTACAAATATGGAACTCTACACCCATTTAGCCTAAAGCTTTATCTCTTTACTAGGAGCCCAGCGTGCGATTAGAAATCTTGCGGTGCCAGCCACCCTCCAGTTGCCTGTCCAGCCCTGTCTCCCTCCCTGGGCTCCTCAGCTGCTGTGGCCGCTGTGGGTCTGGCCCTGCCTCCCTCTCCAGACCTTGAAGCAGCCGGGGCCACTGATCATCAGGCTCTCCCCCAGCACAGGCGCGTGGAGGCCCCTGCTGCCCTGCCCCCGAAGCTGCGCACACAACCTCCTCCTGTCCAGTCGACCCATTACGGCATCTCAGTTAATTAGCATATTTCTCTATTTTATATATATATATATATATATATATATATATATATATATATATATTTCTCATGAGGTAGATTGTTTTAATAGTAAATGTTGGTAATAGTAGTCAACATAAAATACGTCATTTCCAATATAATCTTTCCAAAGAAGATATTTCTAGCATATTCGACAGAAAGCATTATCTGTCCATCATTTCAATATGTGAGTGTGGTCTCACTGGCACAAAAACATGGCAACTGCATGGAAGGGCCGAAGACTAAGTAATTTTGTGCTTTTCAGATTGGTTTGAGAGCATCTGGACTTTTCCAACCATGTCTTTAAGGGAGAACCAGTTACAAAAACAATATAGATGTTGACAGAGAAACAGAGGGTGGGCCAGAATGGTCCGTAGTCAATGTGACAAATGGCCCTGCTGATACCATGATCTGAAGTTGAAAGTATCCAAGCTTAGTAGTGGGAAAAAATAATTAAAACACAGTTCCCTGCATCAATCACATAGTAACAGCGGATTAATGTTCTAGAATTAATATTCCAGATTTGTTCATTTAGGGAAGGCCATCGTAATTATTTAAACAAATACACAAAATGGATATTCTCTCTAGAATATTTTTGATGAAATTGCTTCTGGAGGTTATAAGTTGGTGCTTAAAACAGTTTCCAGCATTTCTTCATGATGTCAAATGCAAAAATGGTCATATTCATGTGGGTTTTAATTATTTGTAAGGAGAAGCATTAATAAATGGACATAACATTTTTTTCAAATCTAAACTTGATGTCCCATTTTAGAAAATCGATGTCAGCTTTAAGCAAACAGAAATCACTCCTGGACACCAGCAGCGGCCCAGGAACCAGTGGCCAGTCAATATGAGAATCAGCTGGCTCTTTCTCATTCAGTCTTCACCTTTCCAGCCAGAGGTTTTCAGGTTTCACTCTCTATCGAGTCAATTGCTTGAGGGGGGTGAGGGGGGGAATCTTCAAATTGCATTACATATCACTCATTTCCCTTCCCTATCGATTTTTCCCCTCTCTCACTTCCAGGGGCATCGATTTTCTTCCTTGGGTTTCTGAGAAAGCTTTGCTCCCCAGGCATCCCTACCTGGCTAGAAAGAAGCATTATTCACACTTCCCCTGCAGCCATGCAGATGTGACACCTGCTGCTCTAGGCAGTGGGCTGAATTTTGTTGGAAGCTACGGAAAACCTTTGAAGGAAAGTGACTTAAGAGCTCTGATCTCTGAGGATATAAAGGCTCTCATGGGCGTTTGCTTTATCTATCACTTTGTATTAGATGGTGCCTTACGATTCTTCATAATTCTCAGCAGACTGGGATGGGCTCAGATGGGAAATCGCACCCCATCTTGAGGTGTACTGCGGGGCCCTCAGGACACCCCACTACTGTCTCCCTTGCAGCCAACTCATTGCATCCGGCTGTGAAGATCAGAGATTTTATGAATGTAATGACAGAAAGGGTGATCCCTGAAACCCTTTGTGAACATAGAGCTGAACAGCCATTATCAGAGATAATAAAGCAGGCATTATTCACATGTGCTTTACCGGCTGTAAAATATGCTCACAAACACATCTTGGTGATCCTAACAGTCTCCATGAAAGGCAGGTGAAGCAGGTGAAGCAGGTGTCATTCTAATTTCATTTGACAGAAGAGAAAAAAGAAGCCCGACAGGTGAAATGACCTGCGGTGATGTGCCCTGTGCTCCTGGAAGACAATGGTGGTCAAGAATTCCCCACCTTCCTGTGTTCTGCAAAAAAGCCCCTTTCCCCTATGACTTAGGTATGACTCACCCATGACCTCCTTGTTTCTCTATGTCAAGGCCAGACACAGACCTTCCAGTTACCATTCTTTGCCACATGAGCGATTAGCTGAAATGTTTGACCAATTGACAGAAAATACCTGCTAACTTGATTGAGTCAAACATTCCTCCTTTACCCAGGACCCTGAACTCTAAGCCTGAGCCAGCTTCGAAATGTGGAATAACTGCTCCTTAAGGCCCTTCTGAAGAATTGGCTAATTCAGGGACAGACATTTCCTGCTCAACTATCCTATCGTGTCATCCACCTCCACCCACTCACCCGTTTTGAGATAATCTTTCGTCCAAAGTGTTCTTCCTATTGCCATAGCCTTTTCAAATAAAGTCCCTCCTTACCTAAGTCAGGATTTGGTTTCTGTCTCACAGGTCACAGGTAAAGGATCAAAAATGGTCTCCTGTCACCAGCTTTGGTCATGCACATGGTCTGACTATCATACCTGCCAAGGTGAGTGGTTGAGTTGTGGCCCTGGGCCCAGGCCCTGCTTATTTCAGACTTGGTCCCCCTGGCTTGCTCTCTGTGTTCTTGCAACATTGCATCCTAGTGGGATCTCTGGAATAAAGCCTTTTCACAAGGACTGAAGAGCAATTCCAACTGACATCTGTGCTCCAGGGAAGATTTATGTTGCTTTGTTTACACTGCTTTTATCTTAACCTGGGAACACATCACCTGTACCCCACAAAGGGAGGAAAGGAACCGGAATTCAGGCTGCAAAAATGAGAAATCTTCCTACTGACTGACATTTTGTTTGGTACATCAGTCAGTCTTATTTAGAGGTGAGTTAAAATAACCCAAAGCCATTTGCTCCTGTTCAGCTTAGAGAGAACAGTGCAGCGCTGAGAACCACGCATGCGCCAGTATGTTGCTAAGAGATGCCGGAGGCACAGGGATGGACAGGCCAGACTTGCCCTCAAAGGCTTTACGGTCTTTTGGAGATTCAGACACACGACCTGGATTGGAGAAGCAGCGTCAAGATTGCCTCCTAACTGGGCAATCAGCTCTTTGGCGCTTGGGTGGTGGTCTCAGCAACTGTGTAGCTTATTGGCCCACTTCAGACATTTTTCTTTTCCATAATATCAGCTATAGTGGAAGGACTTCAGGTAGAATTTCTGAATTTTATTATCACGTTGCTTTACAATAATGATAATCTATGACTTCTAAAGCTAATATTTCTGTAGCTTTCTGATTCATGGGTGTGACTCCAGGTCACCACCTATTAGATGCTCTCCAGTTTGCTCTGGAGGAACCTCCTCAATGAGCTACCTGCAACATTGCCTGCTTTTGTGGCTGGATTCCTTAAAATCCAATATACTAGTATTCTGAAGATGATCAATAAGCCGATGGCTCAAGCACATACATAGGCCAAGAAATGTGGCATCTAATTAACAGTTAGATCAGGCGTGAGGCAATTGCAGAAGGAGAGTGAAGACCTTGCCCAGATGGAGGACCCCTGAATAAGAGAATCAGGGCTGGTGGTGTGACATGTCCATGCGAGGTAGCTGTCAAAGTGAGAACACAGCAACCAGGACCCTCAGGCTGTGCTCATTAGTGCCTCACAGAATTCAATGATCAATTGACCTGGCCCTAAGCAAGGTACATATCCATTACTCTGAAAAAGAAGTCAATGGATCAAAAAGAATGAGATTCTTTTTGGGATTTGAGAATCCAGTTTGAGATTCTCCATGGGTTTGGCTCTGAAGCTCAGTCAGTTGGTAGAACACAGAAATAAGGCATTCTCCTCAGGAAGGAGAGGCAGGATGGAGACAAAGGCAGGTTTCTGGAGTGGGGCAGTTTGGTGCCCTGCAAGGAGGTCAGGAAGAGACGATTTGCTAGAAGAGGCCAACACACCCCTTGCATTGGATCCCTGAGGGAGATTTCCATTAATCTGTGAGTCCACCAAGGTTGCCAAGAGAGCAAGGACTCCTTCTTGTCTCATCGCTTAAACAGGAAGAGAAAGAAGCTTTTCTCCCCTCTGTACCTGGGAGAGCCCACCGCTGAGTGTCTCCTGGCACAGAGGAAAGAACTGAGTTCACTGAGACAGTTTTCCCTGGGGTATGTGGAACGTACTAGTGTTATCGACCTGTGGCCAGCTGAATGTTTCCTAGTTGACTGTGTTGTTGTTGAGCTTTCAATGTTTCACCAGGTAAGGCCTTCCGTGATGTTTCTAATATGAAATGCAAACTCTGAAAGAGAAGGCAATGCCTGGAGTCTGATAATCCTAAAACAACTGTTCTATTGCTCCTGGAACCAATTAAGACAGAGGAGGTCAAGCTGTACCTGTGGGAGGTGATGTGTCTCTGAAGTCTGTTGACTCAGCTTGTGAATTAGGATTAGTGCCCTGACATCAAGTAAACACATTAAAAACTAAGCTTGTTGCTTTTTGGCAAAAGGACAACTGGTTGGATTCTGTTGACAGATGAGTGACCATAGCTCAGGTGGCACTAACTAACTACAGGGAATAAAATGATACTCATTGTGATGGTTAAATTTATGTGTCGACTTGGTCAGGCTGTGGTGCCAAGTTGTTTGTTCAAACACTAATTTAGATGTTGTTGTGAAGGTATTTTTTAGATATGATTAACACTTAAATCATGAGGCTTTGGGTAAAGACAATCACCCTCCATAATGTGGGTCTCGTTCACTCAGTTGAAGGTCTTAAGAGCAAAAACTGAGGTTTGCAAAAAATGAAGGAATTCTCCCTCGAGATTATAAACAGAAATCCTGCCTGAGTTTCCAGCTTGCAGATTTTGATTTCAAAGCTGTAATGTTACTCTTGTTGAATTTTTAGCCTGTTGGCCTGCCATATAGATTTTGGAATCGTTATCAACCCACAATTGTATTATCCAATTCCTTAAAATAAATCTCTCTATAAATGTCCCATTAGTTCTGTTCTCTTGAGAACCCTGACCTATACTCATTCTGTGTATTCCAAATGAAGTGCTCTCCCTTACCAGACAGATTGGTCTCTAGCCTAGTTGTCTGCAAGCACGAGTGAGATAAGCATGATCTATTTCCAAGAATGAAGGGCTAGAGTAAAGACTATATTTCCCCCTCCATCTCCCTCCTTATCCTTTGTCCTTATCTGAATCTTTCCAATGCACTCTTATGCTTCAAGAGTGTTACCTACTTTAATACTTTTATGTCTCCAAAGTAGAAATTAAATGGAGTGCCTAAGAGGATGCAGGTAATTCAAATCAAAAGTTCCCTTTCTCTAACATAATTTATGGGTACAATTCTCTTCCCTGAGATCTTGGCTAACTAAAGAAGAATTTTCTATATAATGTTACTCTGCTATCTCTGACTATCCTTGGTCAAATTACTAATTTATTATTTTAGACCGTTTTGACATGGCTTAGAATGCAAAGGTACCACCATGAATATGTATTTATTTACAGAGAGCCCATGGGCCCTAGCCCATTTCTGCACCTACAGGTGGGTTTGATCTCATTTAAAAGCTAAACATCTCAGTGGCAGATATTAGGAACGCTACTAGGAAGGATGCATCAAAACAAATGTTTCCACTTAGTGTTATTTTGGAATCACAGACCACATCTATACAAAATGGAGTGACAAATATCAATTTATGAAAGGAACACAATGAAGCTACATAATTCCTCTTTAGGTTGGTTGATTCTGTAACCAAGCCTTAAAAATTGACATTGGCATTGTACCACTGCCTGTGAAGAGAGAATGAGAAAGAACTTCAAATCTGTCTCTAAATAAACCATCCATGGCTTAATTCAATGGAGAATGATGCCAGCCTCCTTATGATTCAAATGGGATTTAGATGTTTACTAGGCATGTTACAGGATAATTTTTAAGTTGAATGGGGGACATATAGCATTGAGGCAAAAAATAATAAAATATTACATTTAAATCAGGTAAACTGCCATTTGTGACAACATGGATGGAGCCTGAGAGCATTTAAATGAGACCTAACCCACCTGAAGGTGCAGAAATGGGCTAGGTCCCATGGGATCTCTGAAAATCTATCTATCTATCTATCTATCTATCTATCTATCTATCTATCTATCAATCATCTATCTATCTATCTATCTATCTATCTATCTATCTATCTATATAAAAGCCTAATATGCAAATTGTCCCCACAGGATTTTGACCGGGAGAATGATGGCTCACTATGACATGGGCTGAAAACCAGGGGGTGGCACAGAATGAAGGCAGTCCCTGACCGGCAGCCGGAAGGCCCCAATCAGCCCTGATCACTGGCCAGGCCTAGGGACCCTACCCGTGCACAAATTTCGTGCACCAGGCCTCTAGTAAATATATATGAATAGTGGTACTTTTGCATTATAAGCCATGTCAAAACCATCTAATTTAATAAATCAGTAATTTGACCAGGGACTGTCAGAAATAGCAGAGTAACATTTTATAGAAAATTCTTCCTTAGCCAAGATCTCAAGTAAAATAAGTCAGAGAAAGACAAATATCATATGATCTCACATACATGTGGAATATGAAAGCAAACAAACAAAAACCAAGCTCAAAGATACAGAGAACAAATTGCTAGTTGCTAGAGGTAGGGGTGGACAAAATAGGTAAAGGGGTTCAAAAGATACAAACTTCCAGTTATAAAAGAAATAAGTCATAAGGATGTAATGTACAGCATGGTAGTTATAGTTAATATTTGAACTAGATATATTGCATATTTGAACATTGCTAAGTGAGTAAATCTTAAAAATTCTCATTACAAGCAAAGGAAATTATAACTATGTATGGTGACAGATGTTACCTAGACATATTGTGGTGATCATTTCACAATATATACAAACATTGAACCATAGTTGTACACCTGAAACGAATATAATGTGATATGTCATTATACCTCAATTAAAAACAGTAACAACAACAACAAAAACAAACAAACAAAAAACTGGATGAACTGGTCCAATATAGAAAGCAAGCAGATACGAAAGCATAATTTAAGGGTAGCATTGGAATTGTTTTGCTATTTCAATTTAGCGACTTGCTTTTGGGATCAGGTGACAGGATGTATTTTAAAATTTCAATAAGACATACACAACAAAATTCATTTGAACTATTTTTAAATGTACAGTAGTATTAAGTATATTCACACTGTTGTGCAATGAATTTCAAGAACTTTCACATTTTGCAAAACTGAAACTACCTATTAAACAATAACTGGCCTTAATCCTTGACCATCACCATTGCACTTTCTGTTTCTATGAGTTTTACTACTCCTGATACTTCATATAAGTAGAATTATACAAAAATTTTCCTTTTGTGACTGGCTTACTTCACTTATCATAATGTCCTTAAGGTTCATCCATGTTGTAACACGTGTCAGAAATTCTTTCCTTTTTAAGACTGAATACTATTCCATTGTGTTCATGTACATTTTGTTTATCCATTCATCACCCATCAGTGGAGATTTGTGCTTTGTTTTTCACCTTTAGGCCATTGTGAATAATACTTTCATAATAAATAGGAGTGTATGTATAAAAATATCTCTTTGAGACACTGATTTCAATTTGTTTTGAATCAATACCCAGAAGCAGTATTGCTGGGTTAAATAGTAATTGTATTTTGAATTTTTTGAGGCTACTCCATAGAGTTTTTTTCACAGTGGCTGCACCCTTTTACATTCCTACCAACAGTGCACAAGGGTCCCAATTTCTTCGCATCCTCGCTACCACTTGCTATTTTGTTTTTTTCTTTTGTTTGTAAGATTTTTTTTCTTGATAACAGCCATCGTAACGAGTGTGAAATCAAGATGTAATTTTTGGAGGAGGTAGTATGGGAGTGATACTGCATGAAAGTAAGAAGCTGAGCCAAGCTGATTGGGAACGTTTCTGGCTGTGAGTTTGCAGGCTGCACACAGGGATTAAAGGTATCGGTGTTTTGATGGCTGTCTCTTTCCACATACTGACTCAGAAAAGTGGACCCTCCTACGAACTCTGGGAACACAGATCTTGTGTGTTTGTGGGCTTCTGGAAAGGGAGAAAATTTTGAGTTGAATGTCCTGGCTGGGGTCTGAGCATGCTCAGGCTCATCATTTTTGTTCTTTGAAAGGCTACTCTAATATGCACCACTGTCAGGGAGACGGACTATATGGGCTGAATTGTGCCCCCCTGAAATTCCTATATTAAAGTCCTAACATCCAGTACCCCAAAATGTGACTTTATGTGGAGCTAGGGCCTTTAAAGAGGTGACTGAGTCAAAATGAGGTCATATGGGTGGGCCCTAATCCAATATGACTGGTGAATTTATAAGAAAAGGAAACAGCCAAAACCGGTTTGGCTCAGTGGATAGAGCGTCGGCCTGCGGACTGAAAGGTCCCAGGTTCGATTCCGGTCAAGGGCATGTACCTGGGTTGCGGGCACATCCCCAGTGGGAGATGTGCAGGAGGCAGCTGATCGATGTTTCTCGCTCATAGATGTTTCTAACTCTCTATCTCTCTCCCTTCCTCTCTGTAAAAAATCAATAAAATATATTTTAAAAAAAAAAGAAAAGGCAACAAAGACATATACACAGAAGGAAGACTGTGTGAAGACACAGGAAGATGACTGTTAGCCAGGAGAGAAGCCTTAGTGGAAACCAACCCTACCAACACCTTGATTATGGACTTGTAGACTCCAGACTGTCAGACAATAAATATTGGTGTTTAGCCACTCAATCAGTGGTACGTAGTTGTGGCACCCTAGGAAACTAATACAGACCCCCAGACCTCTCCTCTTTCCTATATTCACTCCTTACGTGGCCTCATCTAGTTCATGGCTTTAAATACCATTTCTATGCTGATGCTTCCAAAGGCAAGTCCCTCTCTGTGGACTCCTAGCCTATCTAGTCAACCACCATAGCTACAATTGCCTCTTGGAAGTCTAACAGACATCTTCAATTTAACGTGTATTGTTGTATTATATAAGCGCAACCAACTCATGCCACAGTTAAAACAGACTCTACTTCTAGTTTCTTACCAGCTCTTTAAAAATTGTCAGTAATGTTCCCTTGGTCTTAGTTATGAACATCAGCAGCCCACAACTTTTCTGCTCACCCTCGGATATTAGGAATATTCAATGATTACCTTAGGTAGCAAATAGAGTCTCATTCAGAAATTGAAATGGTCCAACTTGATTTAATGTCAGATCTTTTCTCAGGTCTGATTTAAGCTGGAAATAGCTGTGGTAGACAGAAAAATGATTTGCTTGACACTGGGGATTCTGTTTGGAAAGTTAGACAGCTAGTGAAGATTTGGGATATGTTATATATACATCAGCTCAGACTAAACCCATCTAGTACATTTTGTGAACCTCTCAGGTAAATGAAGTAAATAAATTCACCTCTTCTGTCTCTTTAGAAGCAAGAGGCCAAATTTTGATTCAAAGAGGGTATGAAACTCATCCAAGATTGTACAAGGTGTAACCAGTAAACTCAGGACTTGAAAAATCTGTTGAACTTCAAAGCTCATGAGCTGTGATCTCTACTAGTGTTTTTCAAACTGGGTTTCTTGGAGCACTAGGATAGTCCAGGCCATATTTGCGGGTTGGAGGTGGGTTTGGGGTGGGGGCTGTGTTTTAATTTTCTAGGGCTGCTGTAACAAAATACTACAAACTGGGTGGATTAAATCAACAGAAATTTATTATCTCACATTCCTAGCTTTCGAGGGCACAGATTCGAAATCAAGGTATTGGCCCCTGCTGGCTGTGCTCGCTTCAAAGCCCTTAGGGGAGGACCCTTTCCTTCCTCTTGCAGTTTCTTGTAGTAGCATATCTCCAATCTCTATCTGTCTTCACATGGCTGTCTTCCCTCTGTGTCTGGGTATTCACCTGGCTTTTCCTTCCTGTGTGTCTCTCTCATCTTCTTACTATGGACACTAGTCATATTGGATTAAAGGCCCATGTGAGTCTGGTATGATTTCACCATAACTTAACACATTACATCTGTAAAGAACCTATTCCCAAATAAGGTGACATTCACAGGTAGCAGGGGTTAGAATTTCAGTATATATTTTGGAGAGACACAACTCAATCAATATCAGGGGTGAGAAGAGTCCATGTGAGTGGGTTCTCATCTTATTTATTTATTTATTTAAATAAATCATTATTGTTCAGATTATTACAGTTGTTCCTCTTTCCCCCCCCCCCATAGCTCCCCTCCACCCGGTTCCCACCCCACTCTCTGCCCTTACTCCCCCTCTCCCCCCGCACTGTCCTCATCCATAGGTGTACGATTTTTGTCCAGTCTCTTCCCGCACCCCCACACCCCTTTCCCCCCGAGAATTGTCAGTCCACTCCTTTTCTATGCCCCTGATTTTATTATATTCACCAGTTTACTCTGTTCATCAGATTTTTTATTCACTTGATTTTTAGATTCACTTGTTGATATGTATTTGTTGTTCATAATTCTTATCTTTACCTTTTTCTTCTTCCTCTTCTTAAAGAATACCCTTCAGCATCCTATCTAATAAAAGAGAAACATGGTAATTAGTATACGACCGCTACCCTTCCCATTGTCTAATGAGGGCGATATGCAAATTAACTGCCATCCAAGATGGTGGCCAGCAACCAGGCAGCTGGAAGCTAACATGAGGCTTGCTTGATTCAGTGACGGAGGACTCCAACATTCCCTGCCTGATGCTGCTGGCCTCTGAGCTGCAACTCTAAGCAACTATGTTACAAATATAGAAGCTAAACAAAACCCCAGAAACCTGCTTTAGTCGCCGGGCTACAGCCAGCAGGATCGCAACATTGTTTCAAATACAGAAGGTAAACAAAGGCCAGAAACCTGCTTTCAACAGCGGAGGCCTAAGAGCTGGAGCCTCAGAGCTAAAGCTGGCCCAGAATAAAAAAGAAAAAGAAAAAACGGAGCGGTTGGGAGCTTCAGTCACCCGCCAGCTTGAAAACAGCCCTCAGCCCCTCACCCAGACTGGCCAGGCACCCCAGTGGGGACCCCCACCCTGAAGGGTGTGTGACCAGCTGCAAACAGCCATCATCCCCTCATCCAGGCTGGCCAGGCACCCCAGTGGGGACCCCCACCCTGATCTAGGACACCCTTCAGGGCAAACCAGCCAGCCCCCACCCATGCACCAGGCCTCTATCCTATATAGTAAAAGGGTAATATGCCCCTAACACCGGGATCAGTGGAGCCGCGAGGCCTCCCAGCACTGGGATCAGCGTGACAGCGGGCAGCGCCCAAACCCCCGGATTGCCCTGCAGCTCTGTGTGTGACAGGGGGCAGGGCCACAATCTCCCTATCCGGCCTGCTCTGTTCATGACAGGGGAAGGTGCCCCAACTCCCCAATCAGCCCTACCCTGAGCGTGACTGAGGGTGGCATCACAACCTCCCGATCCGCCCTGCTCTGTGTATGACAGGGGAGGCGCCCCAACTCCCCAATCGGCCCTGCTTTGAGCCCGACCAGGGGCTGCACCTAGGGATTGGGCCTGCCCTCTGCCACCCGGGAGCAGGCCTAAGCCAGCAGGTCATTATCTCCCGAGGGGTCCCAGACTGCGAGAGGGCACAGGCCGGGCTGAGGGACTCCCCCTTCCCCCCGAGTGCACAAATTTTTGTGCACCGGGCCTCTAGTTTCATATAATCCTGGTTTGGTGGTGATGAAATCCTTTAGCTTTTTCTTGTCTGTGAAGTTCTTTATCTGACCTATAATTCTGAATGATAGCTTTGCTGGGTAAAGTAATCTTGGTTGTAGGTTCTTGCTATTCATCACTTTGAATATTTCTTGCCACTCCTTCTGGCCTGCATAGTTTCTGTTGAGAAATCAGCTGACAGTCATATGGGTACTCCCTTGTAGGTAGCTGACTGTTTTTCTCTTGCTGATTTTAAGATTCTCTTTTTGTCTTTTGCTCTTGGCATTTTAATTATGATGTGTCTTGGTGTGGTCCTCTTTGGATTCCTTTTGTTTGGGGTTCTCTGTGCTTCCTAGACTTGTAACTCTATTTCTTTCACCAGGTAGGGAAAGTTTTCTGTCAGTATTTCTTCAAATAGGTTTTCAATATCTTGCTGTCTCTCTTCTTCTGGCAGCTCCATAATTCGGATGTTGGTACGCTTGAAGTGTCCTAGAGGCTCCTTACACTATCTTCATATTTTTGGATTCTTTTTTCTTTTCTGGTTGGGTGTTTTTTGCTTCTTTATATTTCAAATCTTTGACTTGATTCTTGTGATCTTCTAGTCTGCTGTTGGTTCTCTGTGTATTATTCTTTATTTCAGTCAGTGTATGCTTTCTAGTTGGTCCTTTTCATATCCTCGAGGGTCTCACTAAATTTATCGGTGGTTTCTAGAAAATTCTTGAAAAACCTTAGAACCGTGGTTTTGAACTCTACATGCAGTCATTTGCTTTCCTCCATTTCTGTCATTTGTGACCTGTTTCTTTGTCTCAGCATTTTGGCTGCTTCCCTGTGTTGATAGAATGGCTTTGTGTGCTAGGTGTCCTATAGGGCCCAGTGGCTCAGCCTCCCCAATTACCTGAGATGGACACTCTTGGTGCACCCCTTAGTGGGCTGTGTGCATAGTCTTGTTGTAGTTAAGCCTTGATTGTTGTTGGTATCACTGGGAGGAATTGACCTCCAGGCCAATTGGCTGTGAGAATCAGCTGTGTCTATGGTGGGAGAACTTCTGTGCTGGAGACACCCTTATGGGGCAAGGCTTGTTTCAGTGGGGCTTTGGTGCTCACTGAGTCTGTCACCCGAGTGTGTCCCTTATGGATCTGAGGAGTTGTAATCTGGATGGTCCCACTCTGGCCACTGGGTACACTGTCTCCTGGATCTCAAAGGAGATGCTAATCTAGCCTCTTCCTGAGGCTACCCAGCAGGAGCTATGGAGAAATCTGCAGATTCCTCTTCCTTGTTTGGGGTTTGGAGGTTCCCAGATGAGGGCCAGCTGTGAAGCAATGCAAGCTGCTATGGGGCATTGAGCTTTCTTTTGGAAGTTCTGGGTCTCTCTAACCCAGCTGCAGTTTGTTAGGTAATTTTAGATTGCAAGGGGCCAGGCCATTCATATGCAAAAGCCTCTGTGCACAGCTTGGGTGGGGCAGGGTCTCAGGGAATCAACAGGGCGGAGCAAACAGCTATGGCTGATCCTCAGCCCTGCCCTAAGAGGCCTTGGGTCTCAGTGTCCTCTGGTAATTGATAATCGGTAATTACTGCAAGCACCTCTGAGAGAAAGCCGCCCTCGAGTTCCACCCGATGCCAGACAGTCCAGTTTCTCCCCATATGAGTCTGGGTCCCCAGAGACTCGCCCGGAACTGGAGGTCAGAGCAGTCAGGAGCTTGTGACTCCCGCCCAATTGAAAAAGACAACCGTGTCCTCAGTTGCCAGCCCTTTCCGCATGAGCCTCCGTACCTCTGCATTTTACTTTCACTCCTCCTCTGAGTCTCAGTGTGCTTTTCTCTTACTTTCTAGTTGTAGAATTTCCACTCAGCCAGCCTTCCTGTGGTTCTGGATGATGTCTGTTTTGTCTTTTAGTTGTAGTTTTGAAGTGGTTGTGCGAGGCAGCAATTTCAGGTGTTTACCTATGCTGCCATCTTGGTTTCTCCCTGGGTTCTCATCTTTATCCGAATTTCAACTAGGGTTGCCTGCTTTTGCCCAGTTAGTATTTTGGAATCCCTTGAAGGACTTTACTTGAAAAAGAGTGCCACTGCTAAGCAATGTATTGAAAACCACCTATCTACGCACAGTATGTCACTTCCTACAAAGAAACAGGCAAACATATCAAGCACCTGGCTGCGGAAACGGCTCTTGCTTCACACTTTATAACTCTTGTTTTTCTTCTACATGCCCTGTCTTATTCATCTTGGGCAGGGCATAAATGGCCATTCCCTGCTGGTGGGTGTTGCTCTCAAACCATCACTGAGAATAGAGTGAATGGCATTGGTCTGGCCATTCTCTCCATCCTCGTTCCCTCTGAGTCCCCTTGAATTGCCATATGTGCTATGCATGTGTGGTCTGTTCCTCTTGGGGGTTCTGTGTCAAGTATTCTATCGCTTATGCTTCTGGTGCCCTTGGAAACAACAGCATCCTTTAATTAAAGGCAGTAGGTAGCATGATGACAGGATTAGTATCAGTGTCTGGCCTCCCTAAGGGCCAGGGAGCATTGTGGCCAGTTTTCCCATCTGCATAACCAGACTGTTATATGTTTATGAAAAATCAAAGAGAGGGTGGCAGTTTTTTTGTGTGTGTGTGTGTGTGAGTGTGTGTGTGTGTGTGTGTGTGTGTGTGTGTGTGTGTGTGTTTCTCAGCTTGCAGTCTGCTTTACCAGCTTCAGGAAAATAGTGGAGATAAGTCCCACGGGAATTGTTTGGCTATTTCACTTCACTGAAAATGTAGGGTGCTGTGGCTTTAAATGCATTGCTATTCTGCCCCTTGCTTCACTGCAGAATGAACAACAGTAATGTTCTGCTGAACAAAAATTACAGACGTTTTAGGAAGGGCTCAGCAGTTTTGTGAGAAGGAAGCTGTATTACTCGAATATAATGATCCAAGAGAAAAAAATAAAGATCCGGTTTTCATGCATTAGTAAAGACCCAAGCCCTGGCCACGTCACATCCTTGTCTGCTTTGTTATGGGTTTGGAAGGTACAGGGTATTCACTTAGCCGGCGGGCACAGATGTGAAAGGAACTTAGAAGCTGAGCTGGGATGAATATCAGGGATAGAGCTTTTGTTAACTAATTATAGACAGAATATTCAGAAATAGAGAGTTTGCAAAGTGCCAGCAAT
The DNA here is from genome assembly GCF_963259705.1 of Myotis daubentonii. Lineage (NCBI taxonomy): Eukaryota > Metazoa > Chordata > Mammalia > Chiroptera > Vespertilionidae > Myotis > Myotis daubentonii. Next base: position 183,163,301 of record NC_081841.1, read on the forward strand.
CTGGTGGCCCTACCCACAAGCCCCCCACCCCACATATACAAAAAGGGTTTAGAAATCATCATCAATTCAGAGAAAATTCTTTTACAAATTCAATATTTATTTCATTTTATTATGTACAAAAAGTAAATGCCAAATGAACATAAAATGAAATAAAATCCTTTCAGCTGCACTGACTTTAATTGCCCATTACCTGATAATCACAATTAATCATAGAAACAATAGACAGTCACCACAATGTTAAAATTGTTATACAGAAAGATTGTGATATTTGGCTATTTTAAAAATGTTAATCATAAAGCAACTGGGATGGGGTGAATGTTCAGAGGATACTGAGATAATCACTCTGTTCAAAGACATTATCTAAACAGCAAATCTTCAGTCAAGAATAATGTAGTCAAAGCTCAAACTCACATCTACTTGGTTGACTCAGCCTAAGTGGGCCAACAGTAATCACTTTGCATTTTAATTTTCCCACAGAACACAAATACAGTTGGGGGTGTGGAATAAACTGTGAGTTCAGAGAAGATTTGCAGAGTACCATTATTTCCATAGGAGAGTCTGCTAGCAGGGGAATCATTTGGAATTAAAGACAGCGATGGTGTGTTGCAATCAACTCATGTCTTTGCTGATTTATGGCACAATGGGCATATTTTGGGTAAAAAATAAAGCCAATGATGGCATCACACATGCAAAAATTTTTAAAAATAAGCTGAATTGCTTTACACTTTTTTCTAAACTCAATTATTAAAATACTTTTTGAGGAATTCAACATCTTTCCATAACTATGTCTCTCAAGTGACTTCTATAAGGTTTGTTTTAAATCATTTAGCAACATGTGTCAATTTCTTTGTCTGGTACCTGCACACACAATTCTCTTGGAAGAGGCAACAATTTCATTGGGGTGACTGAGGACAGAAATTGACTTGTTCTGACCTCTAAATATCTTGTGTATATTTTTTAAAAATAACACAAGGAAAAGAATATACTTCTAAAAATTCAGAATCTGTCATTTGTAAAATTATTATCATTTTTAGCATGAGCTCGGTGCTGACCTTTTCAGATCAATTATAAATAATAAATTCCCCCAAGAGAAATATTTCTAGTGGAGCTATGGGACTGTCAAGGGCAGGGGAAAAAAAGAACACATATGTAATACCCTTTGTAATACTTTAAGCAATAAAAAAAATAAAAAAAATATTTCTAGTGGAAGTGGGAAAAACATGAACTAAAGATATAGCTCCTGTACCATATATATGAGCCGCTTTGGGCTTAGCACACTTTCCGGGGTGGTAATAATATATAAGAGCACATATGAATATATATCTTAGTTTACATAGAGAGAATATGTAGAATTTTTGAACAATCTATATCTGGTATTGGTATAGTTTCTAATATTTCTAATACTGCCATTATGCAAACTGTCTCAAACACATGGTAATAAGCCATCATTTGTACAATTCTGACAGACCAGTTTTTATGCCTTCCTACACAGGACAAATTGGAATTCAATGATGGATTGTTGACTGGACAATGGAGGAAAATATTAGAAATTACTTTTCACCATTAGACTGCCATCTGCATTGATTTCCACCTAAATATCCAGAAGGTCATCTCCACTTTCGTCGCTCTCCACGGTCAGCTGCCGGGTCCACCACTTCTTAACTTCGGAACCACAGGAAGCTGTGTCAGGCATGGGGTTCATTTTGCACACCACAGACTTCATGGTTGTCCGCCCTCCAAACCGTAAGTTGACTGAAGACACTGAGTGGCTTATTGGCTTTGGTGCTGTGGAATTAACCAAAGTCCTATGAGCAAAATGGCGTTTTACTGTGTTGCAAGTCATTCCTGAGAAACCATGATATTCCCATCTAATGCTTTTGATGAACAAGTCCTATCCTTTTGAGTATGAGAAGATGTTGAGTATGAAACCTTTTCAGCACTGGATTCTTTATATTCATAATGGGCTTTAAAATTATCTTCATGGACAACTAGTAATACCATTTGAAAAAAAAATGCTGCTTGCCTCTTGCAAAAACGAAAAAAATTTTTTTAAAGTTCCAATGTGGACAAGTATAAGTGTCATAGAAATATTTGTGACTCAGTGCTCATTAGTATTATTCATATTAAAAAAAAGGAAAAGAAGGACTGTAATGGATAGTAGTGGAGAGGAAGTAATGCAGGAGGTATGGAAAGAATAATGTGGGTAAATACTCTTTTTTTGGTAAAAATAAATTGAAGTATAGTTTCATTGAAAAAGGAATGGTTTTGGAAATTATTTAAAATTTGCTCATGGCATTCATCCTTCCAATCCATGAATCTGACTGAAGCAGAGTGTCTGAAGACTTTTTTGACACACTCATGGCTTTGGGATTCCACAGTTACGGTTTGGGGTCCCATTCTGTGACCTGTGGATGTAACTAAAGGCAAGTTCATGTCCTGAAACCCATTTCCTCAATTGTAAAATGAAGATAATGCAAGTTTTCTCACTGGACTATTATGAGAATTAAAATAGATTAAATGAGATGACCTACGAAAATGCATAGCAGAACTATCATATGATCCAGCATTCCCACTTCTGGGTATATATATTTGAAGAAAATAAAATAATTATCTTGAAGAGATAGCTGCATTCTCTTGTTTATAGCAATGTTATTCACAATAGTCAACATATGAAAATAACCTAAGTATCCTTCAATTGATAAATGGTTAAATAAATTGTGATATATAAATTGTGATAACCAAATATTATTCAACCTTAAGAAAGAAATCCTGCAATTTGCAACAATATATATAAATATACAGGACATTATGCTGAGTAAAATAACCTAGATATAGAAAGCAAAATACTCTATGATCTCATTTATATATGGAATCCCAAAATGTCAAAATTCACAGAAGCAAAGAGAGCAAATATAGTAGAATGATGGTTACCAGGGTTGGGAGATGGGGAAAATAGGGAGATGGTCAAAGGGTACCAAGTTGCAGTTATGTAAAATGAATAATTCTGGAGATCTAATGTGCAACATGGTGACCATCTATATAATAAAAGCCCAGCGACCATTATGGTGGAATGACCAGAATGACTGGTCGCTATGATGTGCACTGACCACCAGGGGGCAGATGCTCAATGCAGAAGCTGCCCCCTGGTGGTCAGTGCACTCTCACAGCTGGAGTGCCACTCAGCCAGAAGCCGGGTTCATGGCTGGAGAGGGCAGCAGTGTTGGCAGGAGCCTCTCCCACCTCTGCGGCAGCACTAAGGAATGGCAAGCCAAGAGGTAAGGAGAGAGCAGGTGGGCAGTTAGGAGCAAGGGGTCCAGATTGCAAGAGGGATATCCTACTGCTGGTTTAGGTCCGATTATGCCTAAACTGGCAGTCGGACATCTCCTGAGAGGTCCCATATTGCGAGAGGGTGCAGGCCAGGCTGAGGGATCTCCCTCCCCTGCACGAATTTCATGCATCAGGCCTCTAGTAGTTAATAAGACTGTATTGTATACTTGAAATCTGCTGAGAGAGTAGATATTAAGTGTTCTCACCACAGACAAAAATGGCAAGTATATGAGCTAATGAATATATGTTGGCTGCAGCAATCTTTTCACAATGTATAGGTTAATAGAAACATCACATTATACACTTTAAATATATGCTTTTCAATAACAAGTAAAATAAAAAGGGGGAAGGGGGGAAAAAAAGAAGAAAACACATAGCATGGTACCTGGTACATTGTTGGTGTCCCCTTAAAATGCCTTTTCCTGCCCTTTGCCTCTTCAAACGCAGCCTGTCCCAATAGCATGTCTCTTTAGTTATCACCATTTCTGACATTGGGGCCACCTAAGCTTGGGCCATTAGAGGCACTTTTGACAACATCCTTTCTTTTATGCATTTCAGCGAACCCCAAGGACTGCACTTCCCCTAGGTCAGTGGTTGGCAGACTCATTAGTCAACAGAGCCAAATATCAACAGTACAACAACTGAAATTTCTTTTGAGAGCCAAATTTTTTAAACTTAAACTATATAGGTAGGTGCATTGTTATTAACTTAATTAGGGTACTCCTAAGGCTTAGGAAGAGCCACACTCAAGGGGCCAAAGAGCCGCATGTGGCTCGCGAGCCGCAGTTTGCCGACCACGGGACTAGGTCATCTCTCCTACTTGTTGCTCCAGGGTCTGGACCACTGCCACCAGCTTTGGCCATGTTGTCACCTCATGCCCAGATTAGGTATCATCCTCTGGCTCCTAACGCTGTCTCCAGGCTCACTCTCTATTCTGCTGCCAAGTCACTCTCCCTAAAGCACGAATTCCAAATGCCACGTCTTGCTCAGGAACCTGTACTGGTTCCTAGTAGCTACAGGATGAAGTTGAAACCACTCAGCCTGTAACTTACAGCTTTTCATGGCCTGGCCCCACCACCTACTCAGCCTCATTTCCCATCACTCCCAGCTTTGTTTTCCCAGGCAGAAGCTAGCTTCCTTCTGATCCCTAAATCATAAACTCCTGGATGTGAAAAAAAGATATTTTCCTTCTGATGTTAAGATCCACTGAACAACTTTTAGTCTCAAAATTTAGTTACACTATCTTCTGCTTTGTGGAACAGACATGCTACAGAAGAGTTTGCAACATCATCCACCTTCTCATTGAATTGGGGGGCCGAAGAAGGGGAACAATGAAGGAGCATTAGGAAGCCCCTATTTTATCGTGGATTCAATTATTTAAACAGAAAACCATATGGGGGACAGTGGGCTGTGCAGATCATTGCTCCCCTCCACTTCTGAGTGCCCTTAATGGGATTGTCCTGGCTTTCCAAAACCCCATGTTCTCCTAGAAAAAAATTATCTCACTGAATGTGAAAAAGAATAGGATTGTGAGGATTAAGTGAGGGAACACACACAATGCACGTATAATACTGACTGGCACACAGTAAGTAGTATAGCACTAATATACATCATATATCATATATTGTATTATACTATGTAAGTTTTGTTGTTCCTTCTTTGAGAACTGTGGCATTTTCTAAATGATCATATCTATTCACTTCCTCTTAGATTAAATAAATTTTGCCTATGTTTGCGAATGCCTTAAATACTCAGGAAGCCTTTGGAAATCCTCTTTTTTAAAATGATCTTGGCTATGATGTCTCACTATGTTAATAAGTATTGCCTTCTCAACCACAGTAACTGAAAACGAGGGCCAATACACTGCTATTTAGAGAAGTTATTTTGAGGGAAGTATCTTTGATAAGAAGATATATTTTTCATGTCTATAAATAACTTCAGATGCAGACCCTTATTTTGAAATCTAAGATCCCAACACAGAGAATGTCAACAACTTAAAATGCCTCAATCAATGGAGAAAGGACTTGGTGCACATACCTGAGGGCAGACGCCACTGCCCGAACTTCCTCTGGGGCTTCCCTGCATCCCCTGCGTCTTGACGACTCCCCCCTCTGTCGGACAGGGTGGGGCTCAGAAGCTGCTGCTGGCTGCTTGTCTGCAGGGGGAAGAAGAGAGCAGTGACTTTCTGAACCCTATGCTCTCCTCCCTCTTTCTGCATCATGGGCCTGTCCCTCCTTTTGTTTTGAGAAAGTTAGAAAACGTGCTTATGGGTGGATGAGTGGGTGAAAAAGTTGTGGTACATATACTAGTGCACAATGGAATACTATCTGGCCACAAAAAAGAGTGCAGTTGAACCTTTTGCAACAGCAAAAGGATGGGCTAGAGCAGCCGTGGGCAAACTATGGCCCGTGGGCTGGATCCGGCCCGTTTGAAATGAATAAAACTATTGAAAAAAAAGACCGTACCCTTTTATGTAATGATGTTTACTTTGAATTTATATTAGTTCACACAAACACTCCATCCATGCTTTTGTTCCGGCCCTCCGGTCCAGTTTAAGAACCCATTGTGGCCCTCGAGTCAAAAAGTTTGCCCACCCCTGGACTAGAGGGTATTATGCTACATGAAATAAGTCAGACAGAGAAAGACAAATACTATATAATTTTACTTGTACGTGGAATAGAAAGAACAAAATAAACAAACAAAATTGAAACGACTCATAAATACAGAAAACAGACTGATGGTTGCCAGAGGGGAGTGGGGGAGGGAGTGCTGGGTGAAAAAGGTGAAGGGATTAAGAAGTACAAATTGGTAGTTACAAAATAGTCATGGGGATATAAAGTACAGCATAAGGAATATAGCTAATAATCTATACTAATAAAAGGGTAATATGCTAATTAGACTGGGTAGACCGGACGTCTTCTGGTCATCCTTCTGGACAAAGCCACGATGGCGGGGGCCAAGGCAGAGGCGGTTAGGGACAATCAGGCTGGCAGGGGAGAGAGGTTAGGGACAATCAGGCAGGCAAGCAGAGGCAGTTAGGCCAGCAGGGGAGAGCAGTTAGGGGCAATCAGCCAGTAGGGGAGAGCAGTTAGGGGTTGTTAGGCCAGCAGGGGAGAGAGCAGTTAGGGGTGATCAGGCAGGCAGGCAGAGGGGTTAGGGGCGATCAGGCAGGCAGGCAGGTGAGCGGTTAGGAGCCAGTGGTCCCGGATTAGAGAGGGTGCAGGCCGGGCTGAGGGACGTCCCCCCCTCCCGATCCCCCCCCCCCGCACAAATTCGTGCACTGGGCCTCTAATACAGTCAATAACTATGTATGGGGGTTAGTAGGTAGTTGGAATACCAGGTTGGGGGGGGGCACTCTGTAAAGTACATGATTTCTAACCACTATGCTATACAGTTGAAACTAATACAGAATCATAATGAATGTAAACTATAATTGAAAAAAGAAAGAAAATGACAGGAAACTAGTGGGAAAAACAATATGGACCTAATGGACCTATAATGTCCACAACGGGGAAAGGAAAAGTGAAATTGAGTAAAAAAGAGGCAAGGAAAGTGAGAGTCACCACTGCACACCGTGAGGAAAGGAGCCCTATTCTTCAAGTAGTGTCCTTTCTTTGACTCCCCTCAAGGAACCCTCCACCCCCATGTCCACATTCCCTCCACACCTGGTAAACATCTACTAGAGCAAGGATGGTGGCATCCCAGGAAGGAAGTGGGACGGGGGGGCAGCAGGCACTGCCTGGCTTGGGGGAAGCATGCTCTTGCCAACCTGAAGGTCAATGCCAAGAGCTTCAGAAAGAAAATTCTCCACAGACAAAGCTGGGATGGGCTTTGGAGGAGATCAAATCTTATATCAATGAAGACTAAAGTCTCTCACTTATATGTGGAATCTAATGAAAAAGTAAACTAAGGAACAAAACTGAAACAGAGGCATGGATACAGGGAACAGACTGACAGCTGTCAGGGATGTTGGGGGACTGGATGAAAGACAACAGTGTGGTGATAGCCAGAGGGAAGTGGAAGGAGAATGGGGGGTAGGAGGAGGTGGGCAAAGGGGGGGTGGAAATGGGGTTGAAAAGACACTTTGCTTGGGGCAATGAATACATGACACAGTGTGCAGATGATGTTTTATTGAGTTGTACACTTAAAACCTGTACCCCAATATATTCAATAAAAGACTAAAGTCAAAGAGAAATGCTGAGACTCTCCACACATTTTACCCACCCTCTGGTTCACCCTCACCTTCCCCTTTCCTATCAGCACATTGGCCTTCACATTGCTTCAATATCCCCTTTGGATGTTTTGGGTACCTCTTGGGTTTTTTTGCTCTTTTAACCTAAAACCAGAGAGCTCTGCAATCATCACTTTCCCTGACTCATCATCCCCATCTGACTATCCTGACCTTATCGCAGCCCTACACCTCAGGCACTGCCAGCCCTCCTCAGGGCACATAGGTGGCAGGGCCATTGTAGAACCTCCATAACCCTCTTTGTTGACTGTCTCCTAAACAAGTGCCTGTAATTGGTGGCAGATGAGTCCTACAGGCTGGGGAGCCAACAACATGAAATCCACTCAAATCTGGGCTATAAACAAGAGGGCTCTTTGGAACATCCCACTGGGCCACAAAGCCTCAGGCTTCAGTGTTTATCGCTGGCCCCTGACTGTGTCACCATACAATCGTAAGTCTGATGCTGTCGGAGGGGGGAGGCGGGGGGTGGACTCTCAGAATGCTGGATCAACTCCACCCAGTCCATAACTGCATCCTCACAAAGGGCAGGGCCTCTGCCAGCTGTCTCACCGCACAGGGCTCTCCAGGACACTGGGGACTCTGTGGTATTTTTATGGACATGTAGATTGAGTTTGGAAATGAAAATATGCGGTGCCCTAGTAAATAGGAGGCCTTCAAGTTAATCGTCCCCAAACTCCATATGCTCTTCTCATGCCCAACTGAGGAAGAACAAATCCTCAATGTAAGGAGGAGGAAGGTCAATTTCAAACCTTTTCATTGATTTTACTGCAAGTTTCTATGACTTGGTAGGAGAAAACATTTAGGGCAGAGCTTCAAGCAAACCCTGTTCTCCTAAATCAGGGGTGGGGAATCTTTTTCTGCCAAAGGCCATTTGGATATTTATAACATCATCCGAGGGCCATACAAAATTATCAACTTAAAAATTACCCTGCGATATTTGGTCAAACATGTAATTAGCTCACCCCTAATGCCTTGGCAGGGATGACCAAATGAATTCTCAGGCCTTATATGTATGGCCCATGGGGGAGACATTCTCCACCCCTGTCCTAAATCAAGTGATATTGCCAGACTTAAATTAAGCCCTTACAGAGGTGATATTAACTCTTTAGACAGGCAGAGAGGGGGGTGGGGAGGGAGAAAGAGAGAGAGAGAGAGAGAGAGAGAGAGAGAGAGAGAGAGAGAGAGAGAGAGAAAGAGAGAGAGAGATATCAACAGTATTTTAAAATCCAGGGCATTAACATTATTTTAGTATCCATACAAACCAGAATCTTTTCAAATAACCTCAATTAACTCAGGGACCACAAAGACATAAATATAATATTGGATCACCCTATTCCAATTGTTGTTTTTAAATCCTCACCCGAGGATATTTTTCCATTGATTTGTAGAGAGAATGGAAGAGAGAGGGAATGCACAAGCCTGGGCCGGGGTGGAGCCTGCAACCAAGGTATGTGCCCTTGACCAGAATCAAACCTGGGACCTTTCAGTCCATAGGCCAACGCTCTATCCACTGAGCCAAACTGGCCAGGGCCGATGGTTGTTGTTTTTTAATGTAAAACCTTCCTATTAGATATATGGTCACCTTATTTGAAATGGCTGTGAACAGCACCAGTTTACCTTTTATTTTAAACATGCACAGAATATCCTTGAGTGAAAGACACCTCATACTCATACCTCAGGTTGCATGTTATTATCCTGACTGTTGGCGTTCATGTCTTCACTGGGCTGGGTGGTCTCGATACTGGGGGGATTCAGAAACCGGCTCAGCTCCTGCTGCTGGCTCTCTCTCAGGCTGTGGATGATGCTGCACGACTGCTGCTGTTTCTATGGAAATATGATCGTTCTTGCAGGAACAGAAAAATCAGCCCACCGTCCTTCTGCCCCACCAGCCAGTCATATTTTCTTCTCTCTGCTCCAAAGACCCTGTAGGCTTGGTGACCTCTTAGGAACTTTCAACTAATTTCAGAACTTTCAAGGGTCATTAACTAATTTCTTTTCTAGACTCCCATAAAGAAAGGCTTAGAGGCTTCGAATTGCTTACCCCTTCTATTTTCATTTGCATAACCATTGGGAGTAATGTTCACTGGTACTAGCTTGTATTTTATTTAAATTAGAATTCTTAAATCACTAACGTTGTTGGTAATCTGATTTTCCTCCCTTCTTATTTAATTCTGTGCTCACTAAGCCTACATGGATCGCCCCTTTCCTCTAAGATGTAAGAGGCAGAGAGTCTTGGGTGCAAAAGTGAAATCCTCATTTTTGTCTTGGTTCTGGACTGGAGCGGGCCGGTCCAGTCGGCTGATCTGCCTTGGCACACACGGGGACCGGGACCAGGGCAGCCCGATGGTGGGCCTGCACTCCCTGAGTCCTTGCAGGACCTCCGGACCTCAGATGCTATCCCTGGATCTAGCAGAGCTATGGTGGGCCAGCTGTGACAGGTGCCTGGCTATAGGAGATTGGGGTGTTGGGTTTCTCTGGGGCCCTTAATTCATCCAATAGAAAGATGTGTTTCTGCAGTTGATATTGTTCTGAAAAACAGGATTTTAAAAATCTATTATGTAGAAATGGTTAGTGATTAATTTGATTTGCCCCCCTGTGTGTAAAGCATAAGTCAAAAGCATTCATAAAATTAATTACCTAATAGAAATGCCCATTGTGAACACAGTGTATGCAAACACAGTTAATGCTCATGTTCATGGATTTAAGAGTTAGAGAATCTCATAGGCTTATAGGTCAGGAAGCAGCAAATAGATCGCTACACTCCCAGGAGAGGTGGTCTTTAATTAAAGATCACACAGAATTATCAACAATATGTTGGGGATTTTTAGAAACAATTGGAAAGTAGTTTTGTAAATTCAGTTGCCAGTCAATATGTAGAGACTGCTGGCAGTTTAAACAGCTGAGATTAACAAATGGACAGCATGAATATTATAATATCAATGAACTGCTTCTGAAACAGTCACACTCTATTATAAAAATGTGATTTAATGGAAGCTTCTTATGGACTCTGTTCAAGAGGGTACCACTGGATTTGGACTAGAGTTAAGGTTTGAATCATCATCTGACCATGGTAAGTGGAAGAAGCTGACATAGTTGAAGGGATATAAGGCTAATCACAGAAGGATCTAATCCCCTTGTTCAGGAAGCTCTGGAGGAGGAAATAAAACCCCAGATGCTCCTGGGTCACTCACGGCTCTGATGCGCTTTAAGCACTTCTTCAGCCACATTCGGATGGTCTGCTTGGCCACTTCCTCCTCAATGGTGTACTCCAGCTGCTCCCTCGCAAGCAGCTCCTCCAACTGCAGACTCTTCCGGATGTCAACCGACCGGTAAGAGAGCATGCTGTTGGGGAAATACAACAGCAATTGCAGCTCTGATTTACCTGGGATTTAGACTCTTAGAGATCTCAAAATCCAGAGGTCATCAATCAGTCCTACCAGTGGAGCAGTCTGATGCCACCCTGACTAACTGGGTGGCTTGGGCTAGTTATGTCACCTCACTGCCTCTCTTCCCTCATCTGTAAAATGGGCATCGTCATGGTACCTACTTTGTTAAATGATGAAATATGTTGATTTAGTGAGGTGATTATAACAGTAAGTTTCTTTAAAACCAAAGATCCAGGCTATGCCCTAATAATCAGCTGCTTAAGATTCTGGAACTTTCCCTGTAGAAGGATAACTGCTCTGTCTATTCACATTCAGCTCCAATTGGTGGTGGTTAATATGCTTGGCTGCAGGCTATGCGTTCCCATCCCCCCATTTCCCTCTCAATTTATCTCATCTGTCCCCCTGGATCTTCCTCATTAATGTTGATGGTTGCAAAACCAGAGTGAAACATTCATTCCCATTCAGTCCTCGGTACAATAGACCCAGACGGCGGCAAATGAAACCAGCACAGCTAATGTGTTGCATGGGGGCTCCCGCGCAATAAGGCAACTCATGTGTTCAGGCTGAGGAGTCCACAGCCAAAGGAGGATGCAGCCCCGTCTGGCAGCTTGGCGCTCCCTAGTGTGGCTGCAGGATCTCAGTTATTGCTCCATCGCGCCTGGCCTGGGTGGGACCTCAGTTCCGTTTCCCTAGCCCAGATCACAGCATGGTGGCACTTGAGAGGCCCGTCCCCATGCAGCACGTGTACAGTGATCTCTTCTTTGCTAAGTCTTTTCCCGCCATGGAGGGAAAAAGTGCATTTGCTCTTTCTTTCTCCCCTGCCTCACCAAGAAGCTCATCACTGCTGAACTGTTTTCATCATACACTGGGCTAGAAGGTAGGGAGAGACCAACCATGCTACCATGGACTTTGCCTGGGTTCATTTTATCAGATGCATCACTGTGTCCCAAAGAGGCTGAATACAATAGTAATGACAGTGGTATGCCTAGATGCCTCGTTTTCAGCCTAAAAATATTTGTCACTAGCAGAAAAGACTGACATTCCGAAAGAGTTGTCATTCTTTGCTATTCATCTGTGTTTCCTGCCCCATCTTTTTCTGCCTTTTCACTTGTTCCTGGAAGAAGTGAATAGTGGGAGGTAAAATTGAGACCTTGAAAGAACACCCCCAGATCCTTCCTCTCCTAGCATTTTTTCAAATTCCAATCATAATCATATTTCTGTATACCTGATTGCTCCTGACATTTGTGACTCAATACCCACTGTGTAACTTGCCAGTTACATGCAACATGATGAAAATAGCTGGTGCTGGTAGAGGGTTCTTAACCTTTCCTGTGGCATGAATCCCACTGGCAGGGGAGCCCATGAGACATTTTTTAGAATCATGTTTTAGATGCATAAAATAAAATACATTATTTCAAAGGAAACCAATTGTGTCAAAATAGAGTTCTCAAGCCCTAGCTGGTTTGGCTCAGTGGATAGAGCATTGGCCAGCAGATCAAAGGGTCCCAGGTTCGATTCCAGTCAAGGGCACATGCCAGGGGTTGCGGGCTCGATCCTCAGCAGGAGGCAGCCAATCAGTGATTCTCTCTCATCACTGATGTTTCTATCTCTCCCTTTCTCTCTGAAATCAATAAAAATATATTAAAAAAAACAGAGTTCTCAAATTATTTTCTTGGAAAGGAGTAATATAATAACCTAAGTGCTTCTTTATTAATGCATCAAATAACAACATTTAGCTGAGATCAAATGATTACCATAAGTTAGAAGTACTGGTGTGCATTAAGGATATTTTAAGATATCAGCCATAGCAGTAATGTGACCTGAAAAATACCTCTGATTTCTACTGATGACAAAGACATGGGTATTGCTAATATTAATATGGTTTGTTGACTGCATGCATCATAAAAAAGAATGCTGCATTTTAGTGAGTAAATAGTGAAAGTAAAGAAGTAATTGTTTTCCTCTCCAAGGCCATGACCTTCTGAATATTATCCATGGGCTCCTGCTTAAGAAAATTTCTGAGTTGATTGTTCTCCCCCTAATCTTCCAAAAATATTTTGGGGTCCTAACCCTTAGTACCTCAGAATGTGATCTTATTCCAAAACAGGCCACTGCAGATAAAACTAGTTCACATTAGGTCATACTGGAATGGGGTGGGTCCCTCATCCAATATAACTGGTGTCCTTATAGACAGGAAAATTTGGACACAGACCACACACATGCACAGTGAGAACACATGTGAAGATGAAGGTAGAGATTGGGGTGATGCTTTTACAAGCCAAGGAAGGCCAAGATGGCCGGCAAACCCCCCAAAGCTGAGGGAGAGGGTGGACAGATTCTCCCTCATGGCCTTAAATGGAACCAACTCTGCTGACACCTCCATCTCAGACTTCCAGCCTCCAGAGCTGTGCAGACAGTAGGTGTGTTGTTTAAACCACTCAGTGTCTGTATTCCATTACAGCAGTCAGAGCAAACCAACAGAGAAGCCTGGCCGTAGTGTGCCCTTGTCCTGTCAGGATCCTCACCACACGTCTGGAAACCGGGGTTTGTCGACCTGCCTGGGGCACCCATGACACAGCAGCCCAGGCAAATTCCTGCCCGACCCACAAGTGGGAAGGTCTGAATTTTAGCTCCAGCTTGGCCTCAGGGGCTGAGCGACTGTCAGCAAAGTCACTCATCTCTTCTGGGCCAGTTCCTTCCTTAAACCAGGAAGGGTGGGCTCGAGCTCCCGAGGTCCCGCCGCGTCCCTCCTTCAGGAGCTCCCATTCTGGAAGGGGCACTCCTTTTGCGCCCCCCCACCCTCCCGGCCCCCCGCCCCGGAGCCGCTCACCTGAACACAACCAGTAAAGTTCAGCGAGGAAGACCACATGGAGTCTTCTAACCACAGCAGATGTGGCATTTTTAGGTTCAGAACGTACTTGTTAATTGCCTTTCACGAGGCCTTTCATGGTCACAGCGTCAGTCTCGACTCTGTTCAGCTCTGGGGCACACAGCTGTGACCCCCCCCCCCCCCCCGCTCCCCAGTACCTTAGGACATCGTGGAAGGTGACGTCGCCGCCGTTGTGCAGCCTCTCCATCTCGTAGCACATGTGCTTAAACAGAAGCTTGTCCTTGTCCAGGTCCACCTCCAGCCGCCCCCGCAGCAGCCGCAGCAGGAACTTCACGCGGAAGGTCGGGATCACGCCCTGGTGGCAGAGCACAACAACTCGTATGTAAACCATCATTAGACCACAGGGATTCTCTGGGGCTCTGTTTACACCTGGAGCCATTTCTCAAAAGACGGCAAGGACGCTGTTCATTTTCCCCCGAGGCTGGCTGGGAGATAAAAGCTGAGCACTTCCTAGGGTATATAAATGTTTAATCACTATGTGAAACTAGTATCACCTGAAACTAATATCATATTGTATGTCCACGGTAATTAAAAAATAAATTTAGCCCTGGCCGGTGTGGCTCAGTTGGCTGGGTGTCCTCCTGTGCATCAAAAAGTTGCCAGTTCCATTCCCCGTCAGGGCACATGCCCGGGTTGTGGGTTTGATCCTGGGTGGGGGTCATACAGGAGACAGCTGATCCATGTTTTCCTCTCTCATTGATGTTTTTTTCTCTCTCTCTCCCTTCCTTTCTCTCTAAAAAGCAATAAAAAATATTTTAAAAATATTAAAAAAATGACAAAAAAGAAAGACCTGAGCACATAGAGTTTCTGCAGGTGCGCCTCTAGCTCTGTGGAGTTTCATAACCCCTCAGTGTTCGCAGCCAAGAAGAGAGGAAAGCTCTCCCTCTGCCTGTCCTGGACAGACACTAGCTTGACTAGGCTTTTCTTTCTTTCTTCTTCTTCTTCGTTTTAATATATATTTTTATTGAATTCAGAGAGGTGGGGAGAGGGAGAGAGAGAGAAACATCAATGATGAGAGAGAATCATTGACTGGCTGCCTCTTGCACGGCCCCTACTGGGGATTGAGCCCATAGACTTTTCTTTCCATACCTGTGCCACTGACTCAGCCTCTGCCTGGGTGCTTCTCTAACACATGTGCTGAGTGGCTCAGGAATGCTTTTTTTAGCACAAGAAATGAAACATACACATGTATGTGATCCTCTTCTCACCGAGTTCAGATACTAGGAACTTGTAAACATTTATTATAAGTTGTTCTTCTATGGCAGTGGTTCTCAACCTTGGCTGCACCTTAGAATCACCTGGGAATCTTTTTAAAATCCTGATTTCTGGGCCTCATCCTCCGGAAATTCTGTTTCTTTGTTACTAATGTTGTGGCCCCACCCCATAACAAGGAAACAGGATTTCCGGAGGATGAGGCCCAGAAATCAGGATTTTAAAAAGATTCCCAGGTGATTCTAATGTGCAGCCAAGGTTGAGAACCACTGCTCTATGGAATGATCACTTCTTTTCAGTTCTCCTCCATTATTGGAACAATTACATACAAGAGAACTGGGTTCCCAGCTCTTCCCTCTTCTTGCTCAGAGCAGCTCCAGATTCTGAAAATCTTCCATGTGTCACTCTCTTCCAGGCAACAGAACCTACCGTGCCAGCCTGGCTGTGTCTTTAGATCAGGTATTGGGTGAGAGGCAGGGACATGGATGGGCCATGAATTCCTGTCAGTTACTAACATCTTAACATGTGAGTGGTGGTGCCATCTTCCATGAGTATGTCAGAGGAAGGCATGTTCCTGTAGGCAGCAGTCATAGAGATCAATGGGGCCAGACACCTTTACATGCAGGTCACTGTCCTGGAAGAAAATCCCCAACACTGGTGCCTGGATGAAGTGGGGGGACCAAGGGAAGAACAAGCAAAGGGGGTGGAGAAAACCATGCCTGGTTGTGCGGGCCCCAGCTCTAGACCAGGATACCCCGTTTACTCAGCCTGTTCTGGCCCCTTAGTCTTCAAGCCTTCAGTCAACTCTTCCTGAAACTATCTTCAGATCGTCCCCAAGACCTTCCCATGGCTGATCTCTCCTCCTTTTTCAGATATTGGATCAGAGACAGGCCTTCATGACCATTCCTGCTAAAGTTGTCTGCTCCTGACTACAATCGCTCTCTACCTTATTACCTTCTTCAGAGTGTTTATAGTTTTTGAAATTGTAATGATTATTTCACTTTAATTTTGTCTCCTGTATTAAAATAGGAGACCTGCCCATCTCGCTCATTGGTATATCTCCAGTGCCTAGAGCAATGCCTGAGTGTCTGCTGGATGAAGAATGGGAAAGAGGAGGAGGAGCAGGAAGCTGTTTCTGCTTTAGCTAATTCTAGTAAATCTTGGGTAAGCTTCATTATTAAAACTGACCAATATTAAGTCCAAAATAATTAAAAGTGGTAACTTTAATAAATCACTGAAATAACTCATTTGCACTTGTAATCAGGATTACTCTTTTAGGTTGAGGTGATCATGAATTTGTACTATATTGTTACTTTGATCATTTGAACTTCATCCCTTCTCTTGCCCTGAGCCCAGGGCTGGTTTCTTCAGAGCTCCCTTGGTTTTCTTTCTTGCCAACATCTGAATGCTGGAAGAAGAGGACATTCTTAGTTGGAAAGGACACAAGAGGGATCTATTCTGTCCCTCTCCCCTCCTAGCATATTCTGCTGGATTGTCGATGACAGCCTTCTGCAATTCACCAATGGCCCTTCAAAATTCAATATCTGTCCATGCCAACAACAAAACCATGTCTGAGATAGAGTAGTAAGTCTCTTTTGAA
The DNA here is from genome assembly GCF_963259705.1 of Myotis daubentonii. NCBI lineage: Eukaryota > Metazoa > Chordata > Mammalia > Chiroptera > Vespertilionidae > Myotis > Myotis daubentonii. The sequence goes on from NC_081841.1 coordinate 183,179,965, forward strand.
TGGGGCGTGAAATGGCAATCTACTCTCCTACCTCTCGTTTATCATCCACCATATTCCATATGATCTGAAAGTGGCGAAGATCATTGTAACTTAAAAGCTGGTCCTCCTCAGTGGAATAAAACAAGGAGAAATTCTCCACAATTATGGCTAAAAGGAAAAAAATGGCGAATTTAGACAATTATCTAAATTGTCATCTGTCATTTTTTAGAAACTGTAAAACATCTATTATAAATAATGAATTGTATCAGCTACATGATAAGCCACATTTTTAAAGTGCTTTTAGTATGGCTTCCAAGTTGGCATGTTTTACACTTGGACTAAGCTATTTCTCTAGCTCCTGGCTTTCCAAAACATGAGGGTCATGAGCATAAACACACATTCTGTGTGTATAGACGTTCATGCCAGCTGGCTTTCGCTGGTAGCTGAGAGTTCCAGGACAGTTTTTAAAGGTCAAATTGAGTTCTGGGTGGCCTCACAGCTGGGTGAACAACATGTGTCTTTCAAAAACATAAATGTGACATTTCGAGGCTATAAAGGTAACCCTCTCAACCCCCGATATTTGTTCACCTCAATCCATGAGAGCTCTTTTGAGATTAATAATCATAATAAATAGGACAACTCTTGAAATTGCAATCAACTGTCATTTACATGCCTTTCAAAAGTCTTTTCAGCTTTTGAATGGAGAGAAAACAATTTATAATTAATGCCATGAAACACCCACCCCAAGCAATCCAGGATAATTACTTGAAAATTATACCTAATTATCTAAGTACCTGAGTTTAAAGAGGTTTAAAAAAATATGCAGCGAACATCACTTACCTACAAGTAAATTTAGCATGATGTAGGCAATGATGACATAAAATGAACAGAAATACATAAGTGCCCCAGCATAATTCCCACAGTCTGTTGCCCAGTATGTAAATTCATCTGGAGTACAAAAGGGTGGCTGGACCTGCGGGGCAGTGGGAGGGAGAGAGAGGAAAGAATGACAGCAGAGAAGAATACAAATTTTTGTTAACTGACTGTAGTTAATGAACATAATCCTGACCCATGTAAAATATAATAATTAACTTCAAAGTAATCTCTGAAGCTGCATGTGTTAGATGCATCATCTGTGGCAAAAGTAAAAAGAATATTTCACTTATGCTATGCTTTTTGTCTCACAGAATCCCAAGTTCATTGACATTTTAGAAGCCTAATGAAAATGAACCGGTTTCCTCTAAGACAGCGGTTCTCAACCTGTGGGTCGCGGCCCCTTTGGGGGTCGAATGACCCTTTCATAGGGGCTGCCTAAGACCATCGGAAAACACATATTGAATATATAATTGCATATTGTTTTTGTGATTAATCACTATGCTTTAATTATGTTCAATTTGTAACAATGAAAATACATCCTGCATATCAGATATTTACATTACGATTCATAACAGTAGCAAAATTACAGTTATGAAGTAGCAACAAAAACAATTTTATGGTTGGGGGTCACCACAGCATGAGGAACTGTGTTAAAGGGTCGCGGCATTAGGAAGGTTGAGAACCACTGCTCTAAGAGATGCTCTGTCTGCCACCGGCACTAGCCCCAAATGATAATTTGTCATTGTGATCAAACTGCAGAACGTCAAACAAAAGGGCATTTAATTTTTTTTATCTGATTTAAGTAATGGGGTAAGATTTTAGGAGGATTTGTTATACACAACAATTTCACCTTCAAATTGTGTGAGGAGAAGCCAGTGATCCTTATTCCAGCACCAGTAGGGGATATTGGGACATTCCTGGCTCAATAAAATGCCAACACCTCTGAGAAACTTCCTGATGTCTTTCCGCCAGAGACTAGCCCTCTCTTCCACATTTCGATGGCATTCTGCTGCTTCTTTACTTCGAGTTTATTTAATTCTGCCTAGTATCATATCTTTCATTCATGCATAAAGTTCTTGAGTTCCTACTATGTGCTAGGTTTCTGCTCAGTATTGGGGACAGACTGGTAAGCAAGACAAAGACCCTGACCCTTCTTCATGTTTCTGACAGTCTAGAGCTGTGCAGTCCAACACGGTAACCACTAACTACTTGTGGCTATTTAAATTTACATTCATTGACATTAAATACAATGAAATACGATTTAAAATTCTATCCCTTACTTTAACTGGTCACATTTCAAATGCTCAATAACCACATGTGGGTAGTGGCTACTGAATTGGACAGTGCCGATGGCCATCACTGCAGAAAATTCTTTTGGATAACATTGTCTGAAGGATGAGAAAGAGATGAAATAAACTAATTAAGCTAATAACTCACTATAGTTGTGAAACATGTGAAAAAAAGATAAATATAGAGTGCTGTAAAAACATATAACTTGCAGTCTTCACATAAGGCAGGATTCCTGAAGGAACTGATGTTTAAAGTGATACCTGAAGGATGATGAGAATTAGCCTAGGGAAGAGAGAGTATAGGTCAGAGCCCCCAGCTCCTTGAGGGTGCCCTGGAATCACTGAAGACCTGACACCCGGTGTATGGCACAGTATAAACCAGGGTATTGGTGAATATCTATTGAATAAATTGAACTAAGGAAGCAGAATTCTCCTGTTTGTACTTAACTGCCAAAATGTTAAAGGTGGGAGGGAAAGAACAATGCCTACATAATGAATATTTATTGAATGGAACTATGATAGTTCAAGTTGAGTTTACTGGATGCTCTTCCTGTATGTCCACACACTGTAATGTAAAAGACAGCAATTTTATGGACTAAAAGGCCAGAATATGTGTTTTGTACGCAAAGCCTTGATGCTAACAAGGAGGCTACAGCCAATGTTGCATAGCCAAAGAGCTTCAAATGATTGTAAGCTAAGGCACTGTTATTGACAAAGAGATATTTACCATACAGTCATGCATAATCTTGTTCCAGTCTTCGCCTGTGACAATTCGGAACAGTACGGTAATAGCTTTGCCAGCTGAAGAGAAGTTTGCATGCCTAAATTAAGGAAAAAGAAAACAGAGGTTGAGTCACATAGTTGTCATGAAGTAGTAAGGTCAGCTACTACCAAAGCAGGTGGATTTTGGAGCAAATTTGATTGCCAAGTAATCATTTCCAAAGGTTACACTCTCTTATTTGTTTGTTATATATACTTGTCTCAAGTATAGTTGTCTTAATAACCCACCCCTTGCATGGTGCCGCCAATTTCTTCCCATTCATCTCGAATGACTGAGGGAGCAAGCTTTGACAATATAAAGTGATTTTTTCTTTCATGTGGATTATGCTATAAAAGGTGGAGCTGCCATGTGTCAAATCAGTCATTTCTGTAACAAGACACATCTGTATATAATTGGTTGTGTGAGGAGTTTTCTATTTTAAATTATAAGATGCTTCCACAAAATTTAAGGCTATCTTTGAAAATGCTTTTCATACATAACAACATTTGGGGGGGGGGTGCTTCTAACTTTCCATGCTTTGCTAAAAAAGAAAGAAAACCCAATATCATCTCAAAATTATTTACTTAAAAATAATATATCATTTTTTGGCAGTGTGTGGTTAGAAAAAGTGCTGGAATTCACCAGGTTATCAGGAGTGGTTATTCCTGCATGGTAGGGAGTTATGGATTCTTTTATTCCTGAATTTTCTAAGGTCTCTATAGTAAACATGTATACTGCCTTCAGTTAGAAAAATGTCATTTAAAATTTGGCCTTTTCATTTTGTTTTAATTTCCAATGGATTGCTTCTTCCTTTGCCTCCATCTTTATTTTTTTTTTAATATTTTATTGCTTTTTTACAGAGAGGAAGGGAGAGGGATAGAGAGTTGGAAACATTGATGAGAGAGAAACACCAATCAGCTGCCTCCTGCACACCTCCCACTGGGGATGTGCCCGCAACCAAGGTACATGCCCTTGACCAGAATTGAACCTGGGACCCTTCAGTCCGCAGGCCGACACTCTATCCACTGAGCCAAACCGGTTAGGGCTCCATCTTTAATAGACAAAAATCATTCAGGTGCTTATTCACGATTTTATTACTAAAAAAGCTTGCTTGATAAATGAATAGAAAGATAAATACACGCCGACCTGTTAATGTTCTCTCCGTATTTCACAGTGCCAAATAAGACAACGCCCGCGAAAGCGTAACACAGCAGCAATAGGAACATGCCTACGATGATAAAGAAGCTTTTGTACATGCTGACGACCACCGTCAGGAGGAGCATCTTCAGTGTGACCTGCACGGAGGTGGAGATGGAGAGAGACGGGCGGAGAGAGGATAGGAACATTCAATCCATTACGCTGTGGAGAGCGTGGGGAGGAAATAACATCTAAGCATGTTGAGGGGCATTGGAATGATCCTCAGGATATCGTTTGAAAATTGTTTCCTATTAGCGATGAAATCCGAATATTGTTCAGGGACCCTTAGACAGACAGAAATCCTACTTGTATGTCAAACTGTTCAGCCTTTCCAGCCAAATCAATCCAAGTTCAACTCAAAGGTTCTTAGACTTCATTTTCTCTTCTCTTGCTCTCTGATTCACTATGGTAAGGGCTATACACTTCTTGGGCTGTAACAAGTAGACTCAGTATTCTTCTACCAACAGATGCTCATAAGAACAAAACAATGGTAAAATATTAAATACCATTAAGTATTAAGTGTTCATTATGTGCATTCCATATGATGTAATGTCAGAATCAAAAAAGGAAAAAGTACTTTAAAAAAATGAAAATATATGTGGAATGTATGTATGAACATTAATAAAGAAGATAAAGAAATATGGAATCATAGAATTATGAATGTTCATTAAAGATTATTTTTCTTTGAAGTAAAATAACTTTATTAAAACTAAAACTAAAAATAACGACATATTAAGAAAGACCACTGGTTTTTGCTTTCATGCCTGATATGCGATTTTTAGTTGATACTTGAATTTACTTAGAAAATATGAAGAACAAATAAAACATCATAAGTATCAGGAAACATTACAAGATAACTAAGCTACTTGATTCATTTTAATATTTAAAATCTACTCATTTGGACTTTAATGTCTAGCAATTTTTTAGCTACAGCATAGTGACCAGAAGGACAGCTGAAGTTAGTCAATGCTTTTTTCTTTATTGCATATGCAACCTTTGATGCTGTTCTTTACAGCGTACTTACATGCTTTCCACATATCGAGAAAAACCTAAAGACAATCACGCATGCGCCCATCATGTAGGTATATGCATTCTGAAATTTAAACAGAAAAGAGCCTCTCATAATTTGAACAAAAGATCTTGTTACAATTCCCTTTTTCATTTCAGGTCTTCTGTGAAGTCTACTGAATAATTAGTTTAATAAAATGTAAAAAGTATCATAAGAAATTTATCTTAAAAATGTGCTGAAAAGGTCACTGCCAAAACTCATGAATAAATATTAACTATAAAATTAAATCTTAAATTAAATTTTGGTCTCTGTTTTGCTCAGCTGAATTCTGTATTTTAAAACTTATTTTTACATAAAATAATGGCTAGTTTCTTTGAGGAGCAAGAATAATCTAGGATAACAATGCAACACAAGGGAGTCAAGTGAGACAGGAGATAAAGGAATCATGGCAGAGGGAGCTTGGGTGTTGGAAAAGATTGCTGGAGGTCAGATTCCTTCTCTCTGAAGGCTTCTGGAGACATCTGGAGACCAGCTGGCCACATGTCCATTAGTCTAAGATGATTTCAGAGATGTCCTCCTTACTCAAAAACACATTCAGTATGTGATCAAGAGATGACTTGGTGTGCTTTATGACTAAGAAAGCTAAATCTGAGAAACAAAGATCCCACTGACTGTAACTGCAATAATAACTGTGGCATTAAGCTGATGCCAAAACGTGATTTTTCTTGAGGTTCCTTGCCCAGGCAAATGACAAGTCACAGATGGGCACCTGGGAAGGGGGTCCAGTGAGATATCTGGTGTGGTGCAAGGAAATGAATGTGTCTGCACAGAATCATCTTGGGATGGGAACAAGCACTGTGTCGTCCTTCACAGTAGTCCACTGCACAATAGAGTGGAGGGCGAGCATGCTTCCAGGACCAGAGGTTCTTGGAGAAGAACCAAAGCAGTGGGGCAGAATGGGCAAGTTGGTCTTTTGGTGTGAGAGCTCCTCTCTGGGGACATGTAAAATTAGGAAGCTTACTCTATTCTTTTGCTTGGACTGAGTAGCTTTTAGTTGCAATTTGGAGATATATAAAAACCTGGGCCTTGCTGCCCCTCTCTCCATGTGAGCACCAAACCTACTGTAGATACCTACTTGCTTTACATTCTGGTAGTGATAATACCCAACAGCTTCTAGGATGATGACCCAAACTTTCACTTGGATCCTGAGAGGTGTGACACCTTCTTACCCATGCAGATCTTGTACCTTGTTCCCTTTGCTCCTTCTCTAATAGTGCTGTCGATTCCACTGCACCCTTCCATTCTAGAACATCCTAAAATATTCTCTCCTCCTCCTCTAGACTGATCCCAATTATCACTCCCTCAGGATGCCTTCCAGGACCTCCCTGATAAAGCCATCTACTATTATGTGTTGTCACAGCAACTTGTGTCTCTCCTCCATCTCCTTTCCATAGCTGTAATTCTCATAGACTTGGGAGCATTCAATGGATGCCTACCTAACTTCCCAGGCTGTGTGGCTCATGAAAGCAGTCACTGTCTTTGTTTTATTCATTACATTCTTCTCAATTCCTAGCACTGTGACTTGCACATATGTAGTATTCAAAACCATTTATTGTTTGAGGAAATGAATCAGGGTGACTGAGAGCCCACCTGGGCTTGGCACAGCCCCTGACTCTGAAGTTAATAACTGCCTTAAAAAGGACACTCAATATCTTTCTGAGCACAGCAATTACATACTAAAACTAGGCCTTTGTGATGTGTAAATGGGCTCTGTGTGCTATGGATCTTTTCTAGAGGACGAGAGAATGAATAGAAGAGAGCAGGGGGAAATGGATAATAGTATTTTTGGGTGGGATCAAGAAAGACTAAAAAAAAAAAAGAAGATATTTATAATAATGTGTTATGGTTTGTTTAATCTTAACAATTAGAAAAACTTCACAGTCTTTGATCTTCATAATGTTCATATGAAACCTGTAGATTATGAAATCATATTCCTAGTTCAGAGCAGGAAACAAAAGATCACTGAAGACAAATAACTTGATCAAGGCTGAAAAATGGTGGACCCTAGACTAGAACCTTGGAGTATCCAACATGGTAACCACTACCTCATGCTATTATTGAGCACCTGAAACGTAGTGAATATAAAGTAAGACATTCTGTAAATGTAAAATACACATTCAATCAATGATTTAGTACAAAAGAGAGCATGTAACATCTCTCCATAATTTTTTAACTTTTAAAAATATGACTTTATTGATTTTAGAGAGAGGAAGGGAGAAGGGCAGAGAGATAGAAACATCGACCGCTGCCTTCTCCACACTCCCTCCCAGGGACTGAACCCGCAACCCGGACATGTGCCCTGACTGAGAATCAAACTAGTGACCTCTTGGTTCATGGGTCATTGCTCAACCATTGAGCCACACCAGCTAGGCCATAATTTTTTTTTTATATATTGCTGACATGTTGAAATGATAATACAGAGTGGGACAAAAGTAGGTTTACAGTTGTGAGTACACAAAACACAGATTTTATTCTTGTACTATTACTCATTAATTATAGTATTATTTTCCACATGAACAACTGTAAACCTACTTTTGCCCCACCCTGTATTTTGGATATGGTAGGTTTAAATTAATGTTATTTGTTTCTTTTCCATATTTTATTTTATTTTATTTTTTTAAATATATTTTATTGATTTTTTACAAAGAGGAAGGGAGAAAGATAGAGAGTTAGAAACATCGATGAGAGAGAAACATTGATCAGCCGCCTCCTGCATATCCCCTACTGGGGATATGCCCGCAACCCAGGTACATGCCCTTGACCGGAATCGAACCCGGGACCTTTCAGTCTGCAGGCTGACGCTCTATCCACTGAGCCAAACCGGTTTCGGCCTTTTCCATATTTTAAATGTGGCCCCTAGAAAATTTAAAATTATATTCATGGCCACATTTTACTTCTATTGTACAACTATGAAATTTTCAACTGAAATAAACAATTTACACCTACCAGGAGGGCAAAATGAAGTACCACCCAGACAATGCCGAGTGAGGTCACCAGCAGGTCATATCGATTTCTTCTGCTTTGCCAGAAGCCTGCAGGTGACATTGCTATGATCTTCATTGTAACCTGAGAAAAACAGTGAAGAGAGTAAATCGAGACTGTTTAGTACATATTTAAATGTATTAACCTGAGTCACATTATTTTTTTAAAAGGTAGCAACCAAAGAGACAAATTTATCACATATATAAAAAAGCTGAGTAGGTAACACATATATATTCTCCACACTCTTTTCTCTTTGTTTTATGACTAGTTTGATAGCAGGACATTTTTCTTTCCCAAGTAAAAGACCATAGATTTTGGGAAACATCAACCAGTTCAGGGTGAAATAAGAATCTGCTTGTATTTCAAAGAGCTTGTTGGAAGAAAAAGACTATCCCTGGAAAGTAATATGATATGAACCATATATTAAAATAACCTCTGGGTCAATTCCCTTTACCACCACATTGCAATTTGAGTCCCTGAATTACAGTGGTCTGTACAGTTTGCCCTAAATATTTGAACTCAGACAACTAGACAGGCCATCATTCTGATACAGAAATTAACGGCAGTGTGCAATTCCTGTGGTTAGAAAATTCCAAAATATAAAGTGAAGTCTTTGTTCAAGTTAAACTGAACAGACTCAAAAGGAAATACCCTAAGAACACACTATCCCCCTCAAAAAAAAAAAAAAAAAGACTTCAAAAGCAATGGGGCACAGAGTTGAAATAAGGACCATCAAAGGAGGACACTATCTTACTTTAAAATGTGCACTGTCCCTCTTCCCCATCCCCCAAACCCACTGACTCATTACGGTACCTCGAGAACAAAGATGAAGGTGAAAACAACTGACATTGTTGCCAAAGGAACAGTCACTGGGTCCTCGACGTCCCACTGTATAGGAAACAGCACACACGTCTTTGCCTAAATCCATCGGGCGTTGGGCACAAAAAAGCCCTCCCCGCTCTTCCTCCCATTTGAACACAATTGTGAATTTAAAAATTTTATACTAAAGAGCGTAGGTCCTAGTAGATGTGGCCATTTGTGATATTCTTGGATGCAGCCACGAGGAAGAAATTCATTCCCAGAGTCTAAAGGTAAAACCAAGTACCTTGACAGAGAGCAGTACCGACTGGGCCAGGACAAGTAAAGCAATTGTCCTCTTAAAAAACGGGTGCTGGGTTATGTCATACATCTTGGCTCTAAAGCCATCATTATCTGGAAAAGAAAGGTTTAGGCCAGGGAACTTTAGACCGAAGTCACATTTACTTTCTTGCCTTTCATTTTCTTTAATGCTCATCATAAAACCCATCACATTTCCCCACCCCCACGGCTCAATCTATTGTGTAGTGTTTTGCAGGAATGGCTGGCTCTGAATATTTAAAACCATGGTGCATGAAGCCGTCCGTATCAGAAGGAGAACCGCATCATTCAATTTCTGTCAGTTTAATACATTTCACTCATATGTTGAAAAGGCAAGCACAATATTTTATTTAAAAATTCATTTTTTCATTAAGGCTTATCCTGAGAGCGCCGAAGCACAGCCTTTGGGTGGTTGATTTTAATAGCCTTTGGAGAGATCTGTGGTTTGGAGACTGTTTCTATATTAACTTATGCACAACCACCTAGTGGCCTCACGATTATTATTTTAATTGAAATCTTAGACTCCTGGGGAATCATGAACACTAGTGCCCAACATGAATAAAATCAGAGCATCTTTGATACCCGGGCGAGGTGGGAGATGAAGAGGCTGTGCTATCTTCAGTCGGCTCTTCAGATCTTCCCATCTTCTCTGATCTACAGTCAGCAGAGCCGTCCCCTTAATAAACAAAGGAAAGCAGAAAAGGGCCTTTTGTCATGTACTCCACGCCAAGGACATTGCACATGGGGTGGTGATACAAACAGGACTAATTTGGGGGTTTTAAATAAATATATTCTTCAAATCCTATGATGGTTTGATAAACAGGGTCAGAATTCTCAAATGTGGTCTTGAGAGGGATGGCCAAAAGGGATGGCCACAGGCTTCGAAGCAGACCTTCAATGGGCATCTTTGGACGTTTCCCGGGTTTGGGGAAATATAAAGAAGGTTTTCTGCATGATTAAATTTTCAAAAAAGGGATCCTCACTCTAATAGTGATTAGTTTCCTTTCATTTCATAGCAGAAAACGCTGCAGCAAAATTATAGCTTGTCAATGCTACTGCTTCTGGATAAGTGTATTTTGCCTTAAACATGCTTTTGAAAATCATTCTGATAGGTGCACTTGCAAAATTATTTTTAAGTGGTATAAAGCCATAGAATTTGGATCTTTAAGAAATTACTATGACAACTGGCTAAATGAGACTAGATATGCTTTATTTTACCATAGAGTACTTCATTAAAATGCACATACATATGTTACATTTTATTACAATATAGTATTGGAAGTATAATTTAAGAAACCAGGAAAAAAAAATACCCATTCTTCCTTTCTTTCTCCAGAGCTCAGGGACCATCCTTCAGAGATACATCCTCAATAGGTATGACTCAATACGTAAAAATGTATTTGTCTTGAATTTTAAAATTTTATATAATTGGTATTCAGTATGTGCTTATCTGTGCAATTTGTTTTTACCTTCATTGAACAATGCTTGTCATACAACTAGATACTAGATCTAATTGGTTTACTTTAACTGCTCATAGAGTATGCCATTGTACAAATATATCAGAAGTTACTCATTTTCGGTTTATGGTCTATAAACAATGCTGCAATAGACACAAATGTACTGGCTCATGATAAAAATCTATGTGCCTTCCTCCATGGTAAATCTCTAGGAGAGCAACTGCTGGGGTCTAGAAATTTATACATCTTTACATTTACCAGATGTTGCCAAGTTCCTGTCCAAAGAAGAATAAGCATGAACATTTGCCACTAGCAATTATATTCTTGCTAATGCTTGACATTATCAGAAATTTTAGTTTGGTCATTTGATGTGTGTGTGTGTGAATGTATCTAGTTTGAACATTAAGGAGATGAAGCATTTTTTATTTGTATAAGTGGTGATTCCTGTTTCTTCCTTTGGAAATCGCCTGTTCGTATTCTTTGCTCATTTTTATATATTTACTTTTTGATGTTTTGTAGGCATTCTCAATATATTCTGGATACTTTTTGTAGTTATTTGAGTTGTAAATATTTTCTCTTAGTCTTTGCTCTTTTTTTTTTTTAAATCCTCACCTGAGGATATTTTTCTGTTCAATTTTAGAGAGAGTGGAAGAGAGAGAAAAAGACAGAGAGGAATATCGATGTGAAAGAAACACATCAATTGGTTGCCTCCCGCACATGCCCCGACCAGGGCCCAGGCCGGGGAGAAGCCTGCAATTGAGGTACATGCCCTTGACTGGAATTGAACCTGGGACCTTTCAGTTTGTAGGCTCTATCCACTGAGCCAAACTGACTAGGGCTTAGCTCTTTTTTTTTTTTTTTTAAGTCTTGTTTTTATCATTTAGACAAAATGTGCCATTTATCATTCAACAACTTTTCATTTTAATGTAATCTAAGTTATAATTTTTTTCTTTATGAATTCCACTTTGTGGTTAATGTCAAGAAATCCAGGTCAAAAATAAATTCTACATGGTTTAAAAATGGTTTATATTCATAGGTCATTCATTCACCTGGAGCTCATTTTTGAGTAGGCTATGAGGTAGAGTTTATTTTCTTCTAGACAATTATTACAGTTTCACTTACTGATGTTCTCATCTCCTCTGATTTGTTGTGCTAATTCTGTTTTATATATACATGGGTATCTCCTGGGCTTTCTATTCTGTTCTGTAAGTCTAACTTTCTCTCCCTGTAACAATACTGGCATAGCTTTACTAACTATAAGCTTGTTTGCTTTCCTTTTCTACATTTTTGTTGATGCTGAACCTTGCAAAAGGTTTATCATTTAATTTTTAAAAAGAATCTGTTTTGTCATTCTTGAGCCTTTCTATAGTTGTTTTTCTATATCGTTATTACTTCCTTCCTCCTATATTCTTCAATTTTACTGTTATTTTTATTGTAACATTAATTTTAATATTGGCCATATTACTAATTAATAAATTATTTAGAATGTTGTCTTAATATTTCCAAATCCTGAGGGATTTTTTTTGCTATGTTTTTTTATTATGGTAGAGAACCTGTTTTATACATTATCATTTTTTTTACAATTATTATTTTATGACTTTGTAGAGGATACATTTTGTACTTGAAAATTGTGGGGGTCAGGGTTCTTCATATGTTAGTAGATCACATAATTTTATTGTGTCAAATTTCATATAGTCTTTCTTTTTTCCTGCTGATTTATGAAATTATTAGAAAAATATGTTAATATAGTTCACCATAATTTTGGATTTTATAGCTTTTAAAAATAATTTGATTAATTTTATAAAATGTTTTTATTGATTTTAGAGAGAGAAGAAGGGAGTGGAAGAGAAAGAGGGAAATATCCATGTGGAAGAGAAACATCGGTTGGCTGCCTCCTGCATGCCCGCTACTGGGGATCATGCCTGCAACCCAGACATGTGCCCTGATTGAGAATTGAACCAGTGACCTTTGGTCCATGGGATGATGCTCAACCAACTGAGCCACACCAGCCAAGGCTAATTAATTTTATTTTCATATATTTTAAGGAGTCCTTTATTTTTTCTGGGGATTTAACTTCTTTTGAAATTATTTAATTACACTGTTTATTCCTAATAATATTTGCTTTAAATTAAATTTCTCTGATATTATTTTTGCTAAACCATTTTCCTCAGTAACTGCAAATAAATATTTGTTTCGGGGATGCTATACGCATTCATATTATTTCTTTGTTATACAAAGCAAGGTATTTTGGAAACCTGTACTCTAATCATTAATGTAATAACCTCTAAAAGTGCATTGTTATTAAATTAAGTGTATTAATCAAACTTATTGTCTTATACTAGGGAAATTAAAAAAATATATACATATATATTATTGTTAAAGATTTTGAACTTTTTAAACAGGGTTCCATTTTCTAGGGAAGACATAATATTGCATGATTCTGAATTGTTAAAACTTTGCCCGCAAAACTTACCTTATTTCCCATATCGTTTTTTTTTAATCATCACCCAAGGGTATGTTTTTATTGATTTTAGAGAGAGAGGAAGGGAGATAGAGAGAGAGAAGTATTGGCTTGAGAGAGAAACATTGATCAGTTCCCTCCCTAACCCACAACCTAGGTACATACCCTGACTGGGAATCAAACCCACCACCTTTTGGTATATGGACCATCACTCCTGGCCAGAGCTCCCATATCTTTAGTTCTCTCTGTTGCCTATACATTTGGAATTCTGTTTATATACTTTCAGGTATAACCATTAGAATGTGAGCTCCATGAGGGCAGAAGCCTTTATGTGATTAGTGTTCATGGATTAGCTTCTTATGCTCTCAGGCTCAAAAGCAGAGTGGGGCACCTAGTAAGTGCTCAAAGAAGTCTGTTGAATGATCTATAATAATAAAAGTGTAATATGCTAATTAGACCGGACAGCCAAACAACCTTCTGGACATCCTTCTAGACGACCTTCCGGACGAAGACTGAAGCAAGCCACCTCAGCTGCGAGGGCTGAGCCCCTTGCACGAATTTCATGCATCGGGCCTCTGGTTGAATAATAAACGAATAAGTCCTGTTACATAGCAGCTGAACTGCTACCATGGACAAAACTTGCAGAAAAGAAATCTTTTCTAAAATGTTCACATAATTTAGAAATCTGTAATTGAGAAATGTATATTTCCTATTAACTATTCAAGTTTATAATGTCTGGTGAAACGATTTCTTCTCCTGTGCCTCTTTCCCTAAGCACACACTTGAGCTTCCATGCTCCCCTTTCTCAGGTAGAGATGTTCCTTTCCTCCTTCAGAATAGAAATACAACTGGTGTTGGAAGTAGGCCTGTTATTCTGCTTGCTTCAGACATTCTCTGAGTTGAGGAACTACACTGTCTCCGGTTAATTCAAAATTTTATGACATTTCATTATGCTGCTGAATTGTGAGCTGCCATAGGACCTAATTCTTCTGAAATTAGGTGTCTGCTCAGAGGGCCTTGGAAGGTGTTCTGAGCAAGCAGAGCTTAAACTGTCTTAATTGACTGATTAGCTTCTGCTCCTATTCCAGAATTCCCAGTGTCTGCTCCATCACATGCCTCAAAGGCATCTAAAAAGACCCATCTTCCTCTTTCTGCGTGGAATTAAATTGAACACAGGGTAGGGCTGAAAGAAACTCATTTGTGAATGTGTTAAATAGGGGGGCTGGGCGATATGTTCTCTATCCTTTCTTACTCTAAAATTCCAGGTTTCTGTGGGGTAGAGTAGTGTTGGGACCCAAAGCGGTGATTTCTAAGTTGCACTCTTTGAAAGTCTGAACAAAACGACATCCTCATTCGGCACACATCAAAGGCGCCAATTGGCTGGCTGACTGGCATCTCACACGTGGAGCCTGGACGTGAGCGATACGGTCCCAGGCGGAGCTGCACACACCAGAGCTCTGATGTGAGTGCGTTCGAATCAGTCCTCGCTGTGAATGACATAGCGCAGCATGGAGCTGTGCAGTGACATCTAGCTTTTCATTCAGCGCAGAACGACAGTCGACATTTTCATGCACTTGAATTGGGAGCATCACAGACTCTTGCAGCAATAGGCACTACTTCTGAATTCTGGCCCCATTTTCTACTCCTTATTTTATGCGGTTTTCTCTTCAACTGTGCATTTCCGAGTTGGGGAATTGAGAATAGCATATCTAAACCTTAGTGAATAGGAAGTGCGTAGAAACTGTATGTGTCTCAATTATTAAGGCATAAGACTGACCTTGACACAATCATGTCCAGAAGAACGACATAGAATGTGTCCCCTCAGACTCATGTGTTTTTTGGCAGGAAACTCCACTTGCTCTTTTCCCATTTGTGAGCTCTTTATTGATCATTCGAGCTGTTATGAACTCAGCTTCCCAAGTTGATAAAGCATGCAAAACTTTTATTTTAAATATATTTTTATGAATTTCAGAGAGGAAGGGAGAAGGGAGAGAGGGAGATAGAAACATCAATGATGAGAGAGAATCATTGATTGGCTGCCTCCTGCACACCCCCTACTGGGATCGAGCCTGCAACCTGGGCATGTGACTTGGACCGGAATCAAACTCAGTACCCTTCAGTCCTCAGGCCAACGCTCTATCCACTGAGCCAAACCAGCTAGGGCAGCATGCAAAGATTTTAACATTAAATTAGAAAATCTTCTTTTTATCCTATGAACTAAGATTTTAAAACTTGTACCACGCCCTCCTCCCCATCCCATCAAAATACAACTGGTATTAGAAGTAACTCACTTACTGAGTTACTAAGAAGCATCTAATTTACATTAGTGAGAGCAGTATTACCTGCAATCCCTGCATCAGCTTCAGCTATGGTACTTGAATAACTTGTTGCACATCCTTTCCATTTGAACAATAGGAGATGCGCCTGTCAGTTGTTATGAATGAATGACACTGTCACCAAAGGAGGACATTTAGCCAGAGAGCTGTGCCCTTAAATAACGGGCCTGAAAGGCAGCAATGAGGTTGCTTGTGAAATAGTTACAGAGATTATTTACACCAGTCACATTACAGTTTAATGTGACATCATGCTGTGTGTGCAAAAAAAGAGAGCTTAAAGTGAGTGGCCGGAAAAGAATAAACTCTGTGGTACTCACACTAAGAATTCTTACCTTGTTTTCATTGAAATTAGCAATAACTACTCCAACAAAAAGGGTCAGTCCAATCATGCAACCCAGGAATACAAAAACATGAATATAGATTCCATGCATCTGTATAAATGAAAAATATGGTTATTCATCAAAGCAAGTGAAAGCAGCTGCTGAAAGGCTTGTGTTCAAAGGATTCCATGGGCTTGCTTACCGGCCCCACACGATGAATAATAACATCCCTCACTTCCACCCAGCCTTTCAAGGAGAGAACTTCAAACAACGCCAGCATAGCGTTTCCAACATTGTCGAAATTGAAGTTCCGAGGATTCGCCCTGAAAATCAGAAAGAGGAATGTTCTGTGAAATTCCGATAAGAAGCACCCCAAGGCAAATACTTGTAGCTCCTTCCAATCTTGGGTGCAGAGGGGTGTTTAGCACTTGGAAGGTGGGCTATATGGGATTCTCTTGCTACATCATAATGCTGTGTGTTGTAGATGATTAATTGTGTAAGTAATTATTAGGTAATGATGGGATGCTCTCACTTGAAGACAACAAAATGCTACACAACTTTGAGTTCTAGCTCGAGAGGATCTGCAAACGTTTCCGGCTTGTCCTGATTATACTGAGGACTAGAATACACGTTCTAGTTAGAAACTGTATAGGAGATTCTCAAAGGGGCATTGGAATCTGGGTAGGAATTTTGAAATTGGTTTTTAATTGGAAATCTTTCTAATGGCATAAATTACAATTCCCCGTGTTAGTACAGAAAATGTCAACAGAGTAGAATTTGGCCCCTTTAGTTCATTCTGTGTCCTCATGTGAACATCATCACACTGTAAAGTCGTGAGAGATCACTGAGAAGACACCATGTGTTTGCTCATAGCCGTTGTTTCCAGATCACTCTCCCCCAGTTGCATTTTTTTTCTCTCTCACAAACTCTGATGTTCTCAATGGATACTTCCTGTGTTCTCAGTGCACAGTATGCTGCTACACCCACAGCACATTCCTGATTTCTAAAACATTGTGGCCTCATTTTTCAGGAGGAGAGGATGTCTTATTTCTTGTTTTTTTTTCCTGACATTTTTTTCTCTTCACGGTTACAAAAGTGATCTCTTCTACTCTGACATTTCCCTTAGTCATTACAGGTCTGAGCTACCATTTTTGTTGCTCATAGAAGAGTGAAGAGTTTTTTTTTCTATTCCCCCCTTAGTAGAGGCTATTTTAAGTAGTTAAAAGATTTAGACAACCACACACTGAAAAATCAGGACTATCACTAAGTTGCATAAAAATTTGGAGAATTGAGCTCAGGATTATTGAAGAGAGTAGGCCTACTGAAGCTTATCTGAATTATATTTTGATATTTTTCCCCCTGCTAGTTCATTTATTAAAATGTAACCCTCACAAAAGGTAACTCACTTGGGGGCAATCTGGTTTAGCATTTTTGTACCACCATTTTTTTTTTTAAAGCCACAGAACAATCATGAGATGTATCCTTATAAGTTCTTTTTAAAATACTAAATAGATGGGGATCTAGCAAGAAAATGTAAAACTGAAACTGACTTGCTCCTAAAGGTTTAAGGCTATTTGGTAGAAAATGTTTTCTACATAGTGCAAAAGCACTACTCACAAATTCATATTCTAGGATTCTGATTTATATTTTTTAGTATGAAGTTATAAGCATGTTCTCTTGGATTTTTCCAACAACTTTTCCTTTGGGAGTTTCCATGAAATGGAATATATTTTACAGAAGACAGAAACCACAAGGATTCTACAGGTACCACCGTTTTCTCAAAGATTTTTTTAAACCAACTGAGCCAGCTCTCAGATCTGATGTTAAACTTTCTTTCTCATCCATCCACCCCCCACAGTGATATATATACTTACTTGTTTGTTTGTTTATTTATTAGTTGAATTTATTGGGCTGACATTGGTTAATGAAATTATACAGGTTTCAGGTACACAATTCTACAATCCATCATCTGTACACTGTATTGTGTGTTTATCCCCCAAGTCAAGTGTCCTCTATCACCATTTATCCATCCTTTACCTTCTTCTTCCTCCTCCACCCCCTTTCCTCTGTAAAGTTTTTTTTTTTTTTTTTTTTTTTTTTTTTTAGCTGAATTTGCAGCAATCAAAACTACTTTTAAAAGTAGAGTATGTTAAAAATACACTTTCAGGCTAGACCAAGAAAAAGAAAAAAGAAGATCATAGACTTAAATAGTCGGAAGAATAGATCACATTTAAAAGAAAAATAAGTATTTTTCAGCTTTCGTCACATAAAATATTTGCATATGCTTTGTTCATGTATTTAAAATTGGAAAGATTAAACCTACAACCACAGAGGACTTCAATAAATCCCAGTCTTCATCCATTACTGTCATTTTACCTGTAGCTCTTCCTTGACTTGGAAGGCTGTTTAAATATCATCTTTTCTGGTTAACTTTTAAAGATTATAATCTTATTATCTAATTCAGAAAACTAAGACATTGGTTCTGACCTCACAACTTTGTCAGTCTTTTACCTTCCAATGAAAAGTGCGCCAACATCCCCAAGATCATGATAAGGAGAGTTTCCCTTCTCTGGGAAGATGGGGCACCACAAAGGGAGGAAGAAACTTAGCCTCTACCGTTGGGTGTGAAAATACAGGGAATGACCTTATCCAAAATGGCCCCCTATGTCTTACAACTCTGCGATCTAGTCTAAAAAGTCAGAACCTTTTTGTACTTTCTAGAATACACTGCTTTATTTATTTATTTGTTTGCCTTGCACTTTGGCCATAGCAATTTGGTTTTTTTCAGTTTGCAACAGGTTACCTCCACCAAGCCCCTCCCACTCACCTGGCCATGACTCTTCCTCTTTTCGGCTGCCTAATGCCTATTTGTTCTTCAAAAGTTAACCAGTGTCTTCTCCTCTGGGTCCTTTGCCCTGGTCTGGTCATAGTTGGGTAAGGTGCCTCTCCTGTGTGTGCCACTGCACCCTTTGCCTACGGTATCCTATCCTGGCCAATATACCAGCAAACAACAGAAACTTACACCTCTGGCCTTTCCCTGGACAGGTATCTTCCAAAATTCTGGAAGGGGCCCAGTGGTGAGTTCACATGGCCCTATGTTTTTATTAAACTTACAAGAATAAGGTATTTTTATACTCTTTTTCTTAAAGGATGTTCCCAATTGTTTGTGCCATATGGATTCTACAAAAATTTGATCAGGTGAGCTTCAAGTGAGTTTAGGGAATTATTTATGTAGCACCAAACACCTTAGCATATTATAATAAACTAGAGGCCCGGTGCACAAAAATTTGTGCACTCGGGGGGGAAGGGGGGGTCCCTCAGCCCGGCCTGTGTTCTCTCACAGTCTGGGACCCCTCGGGAGATAACGAACTGCTGGCTTAGGCCTGCTCCCGGGTGGCAGAGGGCAGGCCTAATCCCTAGGTGCAGCCCCTGGTTGGGCTCAGAGCAGGGCTGATTGGGGAGTTGGGGCGCCGCCCCCTGTCATGCACAGAGCAGAGCAGATTGGGACGTTGCGATGCCACCCTCAGTCATGCTCAGGGTAGGGCCGATTGGGGGGTTGGGGCACTTCCCCCCTGTCACACTCAAGGCAGGGTCGATGGGGAGGTTGCGGCACCACCCCCTGTCACGCACAGAGCAGGGCCAATCAGGGGGTTGGGGCTCTGCCCCCTGTCACACACAGAGCAGGGCCGATCAGGGGGTTGAGGAACTCCCCCCTGTCATGCACAGAGCAGGGCCGATCAGGGGGTTGAGGAACTCCCCACTGTCACTCACAGAGTAGGGCCGATAGGGGAGTTGGGGCACCACCCTCTGTCACACACAGAGCAGGGCAGATCAGGGGGTTGGGGCACCGCCCTCTATCACCCACAGAGCAGGGCTGATCAGGGGGTTGGGGCACCGCCACTATCACACTCAGGGCAGGGACGATAGGGAGGTTATGGCTCTAACCCCTCACACACAGAGCAGGGCCCGTGGGGTGGGGGGTTTGGGGCACTGTACCCTGTCACACACAGAGCAGGGCCGATCAGGGGGTTGGGGCGCCGCAACCTGTCACACACAGAGCTACAGGGCAACCAGGGGGTTGGGGAGCTCCCCCCTATCAGGCACAGAGCAGGGCCCATCAGGGGGTTGGGGCACCTTCCCCTGTCAGGAACAGAGCAGGGCGGATTGGGAGGTTGTGGCCCCGCCCCCTGTCACACACAGAGCCACAGGGCGATCAGGGGGTTTGGGCACTGCCCCCTGTCACACTGATCCCAGTGCCGGGAGGCCTCGAGGCTCTGCCGATCCCGGTGCTGGGAGGCATATTACCCTTTTACTATATAGAATAGAGGCCTGGTGCATGGGTGGGGGCTGGCTGGTTTGCCCTGAAGGGTGTCCTGGATCAGGGTGGGGGTCCCCACTGGAGTGCCTGGCCAGCCTGGATGAGAGGATGATGGCTATTTGCAGCTGGCCACACACCCTTCAGGGTGGGGGTACCCATTGGAGTGCCTGGCCAGTCTGGGTGAGGGGCTGAGGGCTGTTTTCAGGCTGGCGGTGACTGAAGCTCCCAACCGCTCCTTTTTTTCTTTTTCTTTTTTATTCTGGGCCAGCTTTAGCTCTGGCTCCAGCTCTGAGGCCTCTGCTGCTGAAAGCAGGTATCTGGTTTGTTTGGGTTCTATAATCTCGAAACACTGTATCAACTCCAGCTCTGAGATACCGGCTGGCTGAAAGCTGGTTTCTGGGGTTTTGTTTAGCTTCTATATTTGTTACAATGTTTCAAACTGCAAGCTCAGGGGCCGGCAAGGCAGGCGGGGAACGTTGGAGTCCTCCGTCACTGAAGCAAGCAAGCCTCATGTTCAGTTTAAGCTGCCTGGCTGCCGGCCGCCATCTTGACTGGCAGTTAATTTGCATATCACCCTGATTAGCCAATGGGAAGGGTAGCGGATGTATGCTAATTACCATGTTTCTCTTTTATTAGATAGGATTACTTGTAATTTCCTTTTCTGTTCTCCACTAGACTTCAAGCTCCTGGGGATCAGGGGCCATAGTTTGTCCCCAGTGACAGCATAATACCTGGTAGTGAATAGTAATCACTCAATAAATGCACTTATTATGAAACTGAGTACTTTGTTGATTTTTTCTCATAAATTACATTTTCCTATATCAAAGACTTCTGCTGAAAACAAAACACACAATAGTTACATGGTATGTTTAATCCTTTTTAGCAAGGTAATTTGTATCTCATTAAGTTTGAGTGGTTCCAAAGGAAATGCATGTATTCATCTGAAAAGAAAATACAGAAACCAGACTATCTCCTGAATTAGATAGTGCATATTGATGTCCTAATTATAATTATCAAAGCATTCCTCTCGGCCAGCGGTTCTCAACCTGTGGGTCGCGACCCCTTTGGGGGTCGAATGACCCTTTCACTGGGGTCGCCTAAGACCATCGGAAAACACATATATAATTACATATTGGTTTTGTGATTAATCACTATGCTTTAATTATGTTCAATTTGTAACTATGAAATTGGGGTCACCACAACATGAAGAATTGTATTAAAGGGTTGCGGCATTAGGAAGGTTGAGAACCACTGCTCTAGGCCGATTCCCAGATAAAAGTTATTTTCTTAATCATAAACTAGCCAATATAAAATTACAAAATTTTCAGCTGCTAATTCTTGGTGAGCTTATTAAGAAGAAAAATATAAAAATTATCTGGTGACAGCTAACATTTATTTGATGGAAGATTTACGGGTCCCTAAAATTAATCTAAGTCACAATTTTCTGAACAAATGGACAAAAGCTATTGTGATGATGTTTAAATGATACCTCTTTATCCATTTAAGCTTTTAAAGTGTCATTGAACTTGAAACCCATATTACATAAGACATTACATTTTAATTAACTCTGACTTTAAAAATCATAAGTAGATGATTTTATGAAACAAAGTTGAATAACATAGGGTACAACTGGAAAAAAACTTTACTTTTCTCCCAATACTGCTGTATAGTACATCCTAGCTCCCTTCCTGACATCTTGGGGAGAGGTCAACGCTTTTTAGATCAGTCTCATTCTAAAAAGTCCACTCCGCTTTACATCCAACCTTGCCTGTCTTAACCCTGTGCAAGGATCCCATCCTCAGCAGCTCAGCCTGATCAGTGGTTTGAGGAGGGAAGAAGAGCGTTGGCTACTCTGATTCACTCCTCCTCTTCAGGATGCCATCTGGTTCTTATAAGACTGGAGTTACAGAAATGGAGTGAGAGGCTGTGCATTTTATGCTCTTGTACTCTGGCCATTGTTGCTCTTGTCACAGCAGCTGTTATTCTTTATGTTGTGCATTTGTGTGTTCCTCAGAAACTCTGTATATTAACCATGTTTCTAGCTTCTGTAAACTTGACACTTTACCATCTGCCCTACATACAAATGCAGGACACACTTTGTTTTGGACAACCTGATAAAACGCCGAGTCATCCTGCCTCCCTCATCACCCTCTTCCCAACCTTGGGAGGAGTCCTTTCTAGGGTGTGCTTTTCAAATACAAACTAGTCAGTCAAGAGTCCATACCCTCAACCTCCTCTGTTATTAGGCTTTCACACTCCGGACCACTATATACCAGCCCTAATCACACCAGGGCCCAGGTACCAGATCATGAAGGCAGTCCCTATGCCCCAGAGCCCATTGAAATGATCAAACTAGCCAATCCTAAGCCTGACGGCCCTGCCTCACCTTCCTTCCCAAGGAACCCAGAAAAGCTCTTTCCCACAGCGTCTTTCCTTCTGCCTGTGACCAACCCTAGTGCTTCCCTGAGTGGCTCCGTGGTATGGCTTGGCCCTTCCTCTTGGGAGCTATGAGCAACTAGCTATCTTTTCAATGGTAATTGATTGTCTCTTGATCTGTTGGCCTTATTATACCTCAAGTTTTCTATTAGAACACTATACTTTTAAACACTCCCCATTGAGAATGCCCCATTGCACCATTCCTGCGAAGGTAGTCTATAGGTGATTTTCAGTTCCCACTCCTGGAAATACATGAACAGCCTCTTCAAATAGGGGACCTGCTCCCCAGCACTTAGTCCTTTGCAGTACATACAAAGGGTTCCATCAGGACAGCTCAGATTAGGCAGCCTAAGTAGTGATGACTCAGACCTCTGGGAACATCAGATAACCCTGCCCTGCCAGGCAGTGAAGAGTTGCTTGACCACAAAGCCTTGCCAATATGTGATATCAGCTAGCCCTCCTGGATACTTGACTTGGCTGAGGTGGGAAGCACCTTATTCCATAATAAAGGAAGGAGAGATGCCATAGCACTCCACTGAGTTCATCCACTTCATGAGGTCATCTATGAGTGCAGTGTTTTGTTTTGCATGACCTGGGTGATGGAGGTGGATAAATTTTAATAAGTTCTGCTGAGATTGCCTAGTGGCTCTCTTTAGAATATAATAATAATTTATCTCCTGTTAACCTCAGCTTCAAGGCTTTAGCCAAAATTCCAAAACAGTAGGAAAAAAAAATCCCATTTGATGTACTGATTTAAATAAATTATTTATGGTATAATAATGAGTTTTCACCTCACAAAAAATAAATGTTTTATGCTTCCTTAACACTAGAAAGACCGAAATTTTGTATATACCTATATTGCCCAAAAGCAGTCAAAATGACTGCATTGTGAAAGAATAATATCGGAGTACTCTTCACTTATGTTCCTTAGCTTTTCCAATAACTCAATTCTATTCGACATTTCTTTCATGAATTTAGGGCGCAAAAGAAATAAAATAAACAACTTATTAGAACAAGTATCACTGCATAAAGATTCGAATAACAAGTACTAGTTTAGCTAATTGAGCAACTGCAACTTATCAAGTATCGACAATTTATCATGTACTTGTATGTTATCATGTGACGGTAATCGAAAAAAAATGAAAACTGTTATTTCAATACACAGCCGAACTGGTCATATAAGAAATTTACTCAATTTCAATAATAAGAGTCATAATTTCCCCAAGCAGTCAAAATGACTGCTTTTGGGCAATATAGGTATAACACATATATATATACCAGAAATGAAGGAGCGGGAGGTAACTACAATTACTAATAAACGCATTTATATGTTGTATAAAAAGTCACCAAATTCTAAGAAATTCTGTCATTATATACATCATTGTTTTTCTAATTGAAATTAAAAAGCAGTCAAAATGACTTCCTTGGGCAATCTAGTGTTAATTTTTTATTTTAATGTAAATGAGACTGATTTTCTAGTTAGCACTGGGATAAGGATAGTCCTATGGATATATATATATATATGGCCAAAAATCCAAAATTAATTTATTTTTAAATAAATCTTTGGTATTAAAAAAACAACCCAATATACATTGCATTGCTTATAAAAGTGAATTTCATTTTATAGAAATGCCAAAGCTGTAACTATAAGTCCTAGGGGTACAAATGGGTGAAATGCTATTCCTTTTAAAGAGTTTGACATTTAGTTGATTGTGACAAAAGCAAAGTAGTTGCTATTCTTCACTCATTATTCTAAAAGGTAAAATGAAAGGAAAAAATCACACAGGTAACAATTTAAAGGACAAATGTAGTTGATAGAACACTTAGTTCATCCATGAAGCAGACTGAGATATTTTATTCATGGTCTTCAGTAAAATGGATGAGAAAGAGGGTACTAGGTTCTTCCATCTTTGATGTAAATGCTTTGAAAACTCATTTTCAAGAAAGACAAATTTTAAAGAGTTAGATATAATCAATTGTGTTATTGATTATTCCTATCTAGTGTTTCAATGATGAAAATTCTTCACTATCAATGGGCTTTGAAACTGAAATAGCTTTATGAGTAAGTAGGCTTCTTCACAACCACTATGAGGACATCAGATCTGCCCTTAAAGATATACATTCAGGTGAGTTTAGTTTTAATTTGATTAAAAATTTTTAAAATTTAAATTAATTTTAAAAATTAAAATTTGACTAAAAATTTGATTGAAAAAATATTAATCTCAAAAATTTGGAAGCCATATGAATCCAGATACAAACTTTTAAAATATTGGAAAAATACTTCAGTGATATTTTACTAGTTTCATGAAGCAACGTGGGACTCAGGGTACCACTTGCTCTCATATTTACAGTAATTTTATATCCTGTTGTAATTCAGTGCTTTTCCTTTCAAGCACTTTCATATCTCTATCTGAGTTACACTTATTTTCATACCATATTGTACTGATTTAAAATCTTATGTTGACAAATATAGCACTCTTAGGGATTTCTTTTTTCTAATATCTTACCAAACACGGGGCACCCAAAATCCAGGTTTTTTCTCTCCAGGTCTTAATTTTAAATTTAGGTTCTTGGACACACTTACATTAATTCTGAATATGCCATTGCAATCTTCCTAAAATAGAAAAAAAAGAGAGAGAGATGAAGGAGGAAACTTGGTCAGAAGAGGAACTCAGAAAAGATAAAAAATAAGAAATACATTTTACATAGAGTCACAAAGATCTTTATTTGACAAAAGTGATATGGACAGCTAACCACAAATAGTAACAAAGACTACAGAGATGAGTGGTGAAAGTTGATGCTGAAAACATTAGTAAACGGACAAAAGATATGATTAAACATTCTCCAACGATGTACAAAGGGCAGTGAGCACATGGAAAGAATGCTCAGCATCATTAGTCATCAAGTAAATGAAAATCAAAACCACAGTGAGATATCACTAAGACCTGCTCAGAAGGCTATCATTAAAACAATTAACAACAAGCTTTGACAAAGATTTGCAGAATTGAAATCCTCATACTAGAACCTTCATATACTGCTGGTGGGAATGCAAAATGGTGCAGCCACTTTAGAAAATAGCGTGGCAGTTTCTCAAATGACCAAACAAAGGGTTACCTAAAACCTAGAAATTCCACTTCTAGGTATCTATTTAAGAGAAATGAAAAAACAACAACAACAAAAAACATACACAGCGAAATTATAGATGAATGCTTATATCACTATTATTATAAACTAGGGGTCCAGTGCATGGATTCATGCACCAGTGGGGTCCCTTGGCCTGGCCTGTGCCCTCTCGCAATCCGGGACCCCTCAGGGGATGTTGGAGAGCCGGTTTTGGCCCAATCCCCACAGGTCAGGCTGAGGGACCCCACTGGTGCACAAATCTGTGCACCATGCCTCTAGTACGCATATAAGATCTTTGGTTAATCTCCCCCTGTCCTCCCCCCTGCCCCCTTCCCTCTAAGATTCATCAGTTTGTTCCATGTCTCCATGTCTGTGTGTTGAGCATCTGCCCCCTGGTGGTCATTGTGCGTTACAGTTACTGGCTGGTCGACCGGTTGCTTAGGCTTTTATATATAGAGATAGCATTATTTCTAACTAGAGGCCCGGTGCACAAAATTTTGTGCACTGGAGTGGGGGGGTCCCTCAGCCCAGCTTGCCCTCTATCACGTACGGGGAGCCCTCAGGGGATGTCCTACTCCCTTCTCCCTGCTCCCCTTGCACTTTGCAAGCACCAACAGTTGCCTGATTCCTCTGCCTATAAACCTTTGATGACTTCTCATTTCTCATCAAGGAAATTCTGATCCCCTTAGACCGGCAGGATCTCTGAGGATCTCTTCCTAAAGTACATTTCTGGCCTGTTTTTCAGTTCATTTTGGCATGGGAGGGAAGTGAATGGGTGGGTTAGGTTCTTTACATAAATTAACTAATTTAATCTTTATAATATCACTGTGTGAGAAGTGCTATATAGGAGCAAATAGGTTCAGAGGGATTAAGTGATTAGAACAAGTCACCATACCTACTTTCTTCATTCTGCCTCCTCTGCTTTGAAGGCTCTTTCCTGCTAGAATGCTCTCTCCTCCTTAAGGCCTTCCCAGCACAGCGCCCCCAGGTGGAAGTACTACTTACATTACTTTCACTTCTCATGTGCTCTTTTAAATTATGACTTTATGTTACGTGGATTACACATGAAACATACATTCTCATTGGGCAAAAAATACTGCAAAGCAGGGGCAGTGACTTACATATTTTTCCAGCCCTCATTTCACCAATCATGGTGCTTTGTACATAACTGATATTTAATAACTTAACTGTCAAAAGGTATTCTCAGAATTTGATTACAGGGCTTTGGTGACTAAGTTCTGGGCTCCATATCTCTACCTAAAGTGGTGTCAATATTTCAAGTTTTAAGAAAAAGGTACTGAGGGAGGAAGTGCTCAGACAGGCATCAAGAAACTAACCCGTTCTCTCAACTGGAAAACACAGCACTAACAGCTCAAAGCTATGTTATCTTTAAACATTAGCTATGTGATCTAGTTTCCCCTTTCCCTTCTTTTAGAAAGATAGACTGAAGTTCCGAGGTAGACCTGCAGTTCCTTTCATCCACCTGGTCTCCTTGGCCTTGGCCTCCTATGTCAGGACTAGGAAAAAACCTGTCCCAATGGAAGGACACAGACCACATCTCACTACGCCAGTTTCCTTTCTATCATTCTGCTCTCTATGATGGCTAAGTTTTCTTAGGCGTTCTTATGAGCCTACTGCTGAGGCCTCATTGCTCTGAGAAAGAGGATAAATGCACCATGATATCTGAGTGTTTGTCCGTCCACTGTGTGCTCTCTGTCTCCTATCCAAGTAAGCATCAATCTTCAGCTTGGACTGGGGAAGAGTAGATAACATAAAATCACACTGCACTTAGGCTGTTAGTAATATACTGAGTCATCAAGGTTCCCAGTAGGCTTCATCCTGAAATGCTGTTATTCTCTTCTTGGCCTCTATTCAGCTTGGATTTAAAATAATCCTACTTTCCTTATGCAAGCTTATGGACTAATGACTCAGTTCCGTATGATTTCCTTCATCAGCTAATTTGGTACACCATGACCTTTATAGCAGGTTCCTTGTTATTTCTTCTCAGGTTTATCCTCTGTGGAGGGCGGCTAAAGGAAGCAGTGACTTAGGTGTGCCTTGTGCAACAACATAAGGTCTGCCCAACTTAAGTATGTCTCTTCTGTCCTGCCACTTCCTGAAATCCTCATTATGAATATACTCCATAATGAATATTGATCGCACAAAGATGTTATCTGTATTTTGTTCCAATTAGACAGCTAATAATTTTCATAATTAGAAGACTTTTCAAACTGATAAAACTCTATATTAGATAATCATAGTTGCTGGAAATACCTATTGTAATTCAACTCTGTTAATCCTTTGGAAACATGCATTTTAATGGACATGGGCATTATTTTACTTGTATGAATGAGTACATACTTTTGCTAGTTTATACATTAGCAGTACTTGGTTCACTTCATTAGTCTACTCATAATTTTGGGAAGAATCCTAAAAGATTGAGGCACTGGGTGGTGTAGCAGAAACTGGCAATTATTAACCAAACTCTGTCCCTTTTCCCCCACAGAAAACACCACTAAGCTACATATCGAAGGCCTTCCAGTCTGGTGAGGCTGTGCTCTTCCCAGTGGAACATGGGTTGAAGTGAGGTGTACTGCTTCTGAGCTCAGCCTTCTCAGTCAGAGATGGTTCTTTGTTCATATGAGCCAGCTAAATGGAGAAGACTTGAAAATAGCAAAGGGTGGGGACACAAAACAGAAGGAACTTGAATGCCGGAAAGGTCATTTGGAGGAGAGCTGTCCAATTTACCGAAGATGCAATATATTCATTTCATTATGTTCAGCTGAAATATTGGGGTTGTTCCAGCAGTTAGCTTTCTCTTACTGACACTGACTAAAGGAACAGCATTAGCAAAATATTCAAGCTCAGGTCTTTGTTAGTTGTCTTAATTCTGGGCAAAGAAGAGCTGGTGCAAGGCCTTGACTTCCTAATGGGGAGAATGCTGGAGTGGAGAAGTGTTATACAGGGGAGGTGAAAGTCAGACCTTGCCTTTCATACTTTTGGGTGGGGAGGCTATTTGTTGACATGACTGTCATGTGACAACAGAGGCAGGATTAAGTTCAGGAAGACTCAAAAGAAAAGTTTCTGAGATTCAACATCTGGAATCTTGGGTGACTATGCAGAAGATGACAACAGTAGATTGTCACTGGAATAAGAGGGAAGAGTAGAATTCCCTGAAATGTGCTTTTAATCTTACAAAGCTTTGTTAGCCGGAAAAGACATACTACATGCTTTAAGCCACAGGAGTTCATGGGAAGAGAATTCTTAAGAGTTTTGTCAGGGGGCTGTCAAAGTTGTCTCAGCACATGCTTACCAAGGGATGGTAAACTACCTTAATTTTTATTCCAAAAGATAGAAAGGAGTATCTTACCCTTCTAATAATGTTGGGGTCATTGCACTTTGCCAGTTTTCCAGCAAAAAGCTGAACTCCAAAGCTTGCAAAAACAAGCATTAATGTCAACAAAAGAATGGAGACCTGAAAGAAATTGGTGAGATGTCAAATCTCTCAGTAAAACTTTAAACAGTACATTTGGTTTGAACAGCACTATGAACGGGACTTTTCTGATAACATTGTATGAAATTCATGATCTTTTGATGATATTTTTTAACTTCTCCATCACAGGTCATTCAATTAGCCTTACTGGAATGTTAAAAGAAGAAAATTAACCAGAGGTTTTGAATTTTCAGAATAAAAACATACAACTTTCATGTAAGAATATGGGCTAAGGTATTGTTGATATGACTTAGACTTTTCTGATTTTAAAGTCAACACTTTGATCTATTTTATTGAATGGAACAAAAGAAACATGTTTAAACAATTATATTTTCCCCATTTTCTCAAAATGGATTCATATCTCTATTAGCAGAACACAAATTAGAGGGGTAGTGGCTTTGCTTTCTTGTGAGCATGAGGGCATGTGAATGTGCTACTCACAGGATTCAAGTAATTCAGTCTAAAATAAACATACAAATCTGTTAACTGGCTCAGGCTCCCTCTGCTGGATGGCTACTTTGGTCTCCGCAGAGAAAAGTGGCAAAGGGTAAAATACTGAGCATACTATTGATCTGTACTTGTCGACTAACCCAAAATATACCTTAAGTATACTTAAATTGCACAGAAACATCACCAGAAGAAAGGCACCTATAGATTCTCTTCTAAAATCTATTAAGGGTCAAAGATATGCCACATTAGCCATCAGGTGATATTCTGTTTTTCTTCAGATCTAGCGGTGTGAAAGCCAACATTTTATGGCTTTGTGACAAAAAAATACGGAATTTTAAACACATATTTAAAAAGTGTTAGCAACTCCATGCCTATAGTAACAGTCCAACCTGTCTGTAAAATAGCTTAGGATCAAATGCAACTACAGCTGCTCTCTTACCATAGGTGTGTTTCTAGAAAGCAAGATATGAAATAGGCTTATGGGAATTCATTCACATTTCTCCATGCACAAGCAGAACTCATCAGTAATAACAAGAATCCTTTGATCACTCCTTCTGTAACAGATTGTGAGCAATGAGCATCTTACTCATCATTTTATCTGCAGCCCTGCTCTTAAAAGGACCCTAAATCAATGTTCACTCAAGCAAAAAGAATGTTTTTCCCCTCAATCACATTTGGAAGTATCCATTACTGTATATTTAGGTTACTTAGAGTAGGGTATATTTATTTGTTTCTTTTTGTGTGTGTTGTTTTATGTTAACATTCTAGAGATCAGAGATAAATTCTACTGCTATATGCTTTAAGTGACATATTAAATGAGATTATGAACCCAAATGTCCTAATATCATTTTGTGAGGTAAATGGGAAAACTAAAACCCAGAGTAGAAATTAGGGCCAACAGTTAGGAATGGAAGTGTCAGCAAAAACTGTCTTTGGATTCTCCTTTCATTGTCATTTCCATAGAGCTTTTCTTTAGCTTAGGGGAAAAAAAATGTTTGTTGAATGAAATATATTAATAAGGCAGAAGCATTTGGGGGTGAAGTTTCTGAAGGTGTATTGTGTATTGTTAGTGCTTCTATAATCTTCTGACCAAAAACTAAAATTGCAGACTTCACCTTGACAAGCAAGACTTACTTTATCCTCTCATTAGCTACATTACAGAGGTGGACGCTGCACTGGGAGGGAAGGTTGTTGTAACATACCAAAAAAATTTCCTTGAAGCCACTGAAAAGCTCTCGAACCACTTTCCTCATCTGTGGCACCAGTTTGAATATCCGCAGTGGCCTTAGGCACCGAAGCACCATGAGGAGCTGAGCTCCTGATTCAGCAGGCACATTTTGAGGCATCCAACAAAGAAATATCAAGCTCACCTAGAAGGAAAAAAATCATCTCTGAAATTTATACAATTTATCCGCCACTGTGTACATTTTCTGAGAGCCAGCTGACTACAACTATCCCTTAGGCGAGACTCCATGTGTTATATGGGACACGCATTCACCCAGTGACTATGCAGTCTCTTCACTCTAAACTATGAACCCAATCTAGACCCAAGCAACCCTAAGGCAAAGTCATCAGGCATATGCAGGAATGGAACGGGGTGCCACCACGGGTGTGCACCAGTGCACTCTGGCCCTTCTCTTACTGACACACTGGAGGCGCTGCTCATGTCAGCAGGATTGAAATTCCTTTGATCAGACTAAACCTCATTCATGACCTAATACTATTTTATTAACTACCTATACATGTTGCACTTAAGGGTCACAGTTCTCCTTGCTGTGCTGAAAAAGAAATTGATTTTATACCTTCTTGAACATAAAGAGAAAAAAAAGAAAGAAATTTCTTTGAGTTGTTTCCTATGGTTTCTCAAATTAGTTTAACCAAACAGTTGAATGGTCTTTCCTAGCCAGGTATTTTGTGCCTTAGAATTGGGAGAAAGGTCCAACCACTCTCACTTTAGTTTGTTTTTAGTAGTAAGGCAGCTCATCAATCAATTATATGATGTAGATTTTTTTTTTAGTATTGGAGCCACTAGAATTGTGGGGGCCAAACTAATTTTGCTATCATAGACCTTATTAATGCATGTCTTATGCATACATAAAAGTGGATGATGTATTTCCAACCATCTCCATGAATCTTTTTAATGCTTTCCATTTAGATTTTTATATGCATGCCTCTTATTCAGCTATAATGGACTTACTAGTACTTTACTTAAGAATTCAGTTTTGGCATCTAAACTTTGGTGACTCACATATCTCACTCTTGTACCAAGAAAAGCAG
Organism: Myotis daubentonii; assembly: GCF_963259705.1. Lineage (NCBI taxonomy): Eukaryota > Metazoa > Chordata > Mammalia > Chiroptera > Vespertilionidae > Myotis > Myotis daubentonii. The sequence goes on from NC_081841.1 coordinate 183,211,925, forward strand.
GAGCTTTTACAAATCCATTATATTTTATATTTAGGAAATATTCAAAGACTTACAAGATATATAAATATGTCCATTACTCCACCAAAGTCTCTGATGACAGCAGTTGGAGTGAAAAATAAGCCATCTGCCATAATCTTCAGATTAAGCTCAATGCTCATGAATATCACAAATACATACTCAGCAATCTGAAATGAGCAAAAGGCAGTTTGATCACAGTGAATGGAAAAGATGCAGGTCAGTGTCTTTCCTCAGAGCTGTGGGTTAAGATTCAGCAGAGGTACCTGCAAAGTAGGTGCATGCATGACTCTTCGGAAGGGAGATTCGAACATCATGGAAATGCAGGAGCAGATGGTTACAATGATCATGACCCAGTCCAGGTAAGTCACCAATCCCAACAAGTCACTGCCAAAAACCAAACAGAACTGAGGAACGCACACGATCCAGTAAAGGCGGCTAAAAGCCAGAGAAGTCACTGTTGTGATTCTAATAATGTGACTGGTACATTTTTATGAATCATCAATTGTCTATTTCATGGCACAACATAGCAGGAAAATAGAGGGCATTTTTAATATTTTTATGCATCATAAAATAGTACACAGAAACTTCAAATGTGCATGGGAAACAGAAGTTGGAAAGCTTACTAAAGTTGATGGTACTTTGTATTTTTCACAGCTCCTGTGACAGGATCGGTTTTAGATCTGTAAGAGAGAATAATCATATAAACTTCTGCAATATAGCAATGGTGTTATAACTTGGCAGCATAGAATTTAGAAACATCGTATCTACCTAAATCTCTTTTTACCCTTTATAAAATGTCCATTTAATATACTAGAGGCCAGATGCGTGAAATTCGTGCAAGGGTAGGCCCTCGCAGCCCCGGCTGCCTCAGCCCTCACAGCCACCCTGGCTTTGTCTGGAAGGTCATCCAGTCATTCTGCTGATCGGCTGTTCTGTCGATTTGCATATTTCACTTTTATTATTATAGATGTTAACTGTATGTGACTTTGGGAGACAGAGAACATTAGATGAAAAAAATCAGAAGAGCTTGCGGTTAATACATATGAAAGTAAAATTTTATATTTCTCAAAATATTTAATTTTAGAGTTGATGATTCCATTCAACAATTTCTGATATGGATTTTACAGAATTAAATTTTGGCTTTTCTTTAAAAACACACAGTTAAAATCTTTGCCTTAGCAGTTTGAAGATGTTCCTCATAATTATTTAATTAAATATCTCTAAATTCAACGGAGTCCTTCACCCTGTATTTAACTGTGATCTTGTGGAGTAATGTATATAGAATTTCTCAGTAAGGGAATCTCTAACTTTTACTTTTTTGGGGAACCAATCTTCAGTGAAGCCCCTAATAGTGTTTGTATGTGTACTCCAAATTACTACAAAGTCATCTTTGGTCCACATCAGCTGCGTTGCTGACAAGGAGAATTACATCACACTAAATGGAGTGGAGAATTAATAATTAGGTGTTAACATGAAGGCAGCCAACAGGATAATTCCAGATTAAAAACCCACTTTGGAACTCATCAAATCAATTTTAAATTGCCAACTTTTTCCTTTACTTTGTGAAAACTCAGGGGAGTTTTTAATGATTTTTACTCAGTTATTTGAAGCTGTGAAGATCTTTCTAGAAAAGCAGAAAGAACAATGGATTGGCTGTCAGAGAGGGCCATGCACTAGCTGGTATCCTTGGCAAAGCTCTTAATCTCTGCTGACCTAAGAGTCATCCCCCGTTGGAGGAGAAGATACACAAACACCACCAAATGATTGCTGAGGTCTCCTCCAGTCCTGAATGTCATGACAGCGTATTAGTTTCAGATGGCTGCTATAACAAAGTACCACAGATGGAGTGGCTTAACCAACAGAAGCTCATTTTCTCCGCTCTGGAGGCTAGAAGTTCAAGGTGTCAGTAGGGTTGGTTCCTTAAGACAGCTGAGAGAAGGCTCTGGCTCAGTTCCCTCTCCCTGGCTTGTGGATGGCCATCTTCTCTTTGTGTCTCCATGTAGTCTCCCCTCTCTACGTGGCTGTGTTGTCCAAATGTCCTCCTCATGTAAGGATACTGGTCATTTTGGGTTAGAGCCCACTCTAATGGCCTCATTTTAATTTAATTACTTCTTTAAAAAGTCCCTATCTTGGTTACATTCTGAGGGTACTAGGGGTTAGCACTTCAACACATGAATATTTTTGGGGGGTGGATACAATTCAGCTCACAACAGATAGTGAGTATCATATGCTACTGATTATCAACACAGGAGGTCAATTTACTTAAATGATAGCATCAGAGAAATTCCAGCTATCGATGGGGAAGTATTCATACTTCCTCCACGACTTTTAATGTCTTCAGGATATTACTTAAAGTTATGCATGACAAAAATTCCATGTCACCCACTGGCTGCCTGCTAACAACGGCCTGAGTCATCACAAATGCAGCGGCCTCCAGGTTGACCGCACTGACAGCCTCTTGCCCATTTGTTCCATATGGGTAGGAATGGAGACACTGGCCAGTGGGTTTTCTTCTTGAAACAGTTGATAATGGAAACACTAGTCAACTTTCTTTTTACTTTACATTATTCTAGAAGAAACGGATTGGGGTATTTTGATCATAAAGAAATTACAAGTGGGAAAGAAGATGGATGCAATGCCTTCGCCTTGTCGCTCAGTTTCCCTTGGCTTCCGTGTTCAAAATGAATGTGGAGTTAATAACACCGATACAAACCTACTGGGCAGCAGTTAAAATGAACAGATAAAAACGGCTAAGTGCTTTCTAAACGTGAGTTTTATATAAATTTAAACTACTTGCAACCTTTGTTTGTTTTCCACCCGGTTGGCTGCTCAGCAAATAGGAGCAGCATGATTAATTAGCCCACAGTTTATTTTGTGACCCCATTAGGATTACACGTTCCTTCTCCCTGGTATGACAACCCCACCTGCTGTTTGTATGTCTCAGGCCAAACACCTGGCTGAAACTGAGTGTACTTACGCATTAAAGCGTGCCCGGACCACCACCCGGCAGAAGTTTCTGAACCTGTGCTCCCGTCCCACTATGAACAGTGGCTTATCGAAGTACGGGTGGTTCTCTCGGAGCTCTTCTTCTTGCACTTTCCTTGAAGGGGACATTTATGGGAGAGTAAGGTTAAGGGAACATTTGCTGTTCCAAAGTGAGAGCCAAGAAACAGTGTAGCACCCTGTACCTTTTCATTTCTGCTTGCTCCTTTTTTTCTTGGATCATCTTTATTTCACTGTCTTCTCTTTGTGCATTTCTGTATCTCACTGTATTGGAATGCTAGAAAGAAATTAAAATGGGGCATGTCAAAATGGATGATATTTTTGAACAACCACCCCAAAATGATCAATTTATACATATCTTTATTTTATATAAACTTTAATGGCCATGGTCATCTTAGCAAGGGTGTTTTTTACTCCAAATGATTTTTTAAAATATATATTTTATTGATTTTTTACAGAGATAAAGGGAGAGGGATAGTTAGAAACATCGATGAGAGAGAAACATTAATCAGCTGCCTCCTGCACACCCCCGACTGGGGATGTGCCTGCAACCAAGGTACATGCCCCTGACTGGAATCGAACCTGGGACCACTCAGTCCGCAGGTCGATGCTCCAAACTGGTTAGGCCCAAACGATTTTTTTTTTCAATAAAAACTTTTATTGAGAACCAATTATGTGCCAGGTACTGTTCCAGTGCTGGGAATATGGCAAAATGGCAAAAACAAACAAACAAAATCTAAATATGAAAAATCAAACCCTAGTCTTGTGGGGCTAATGTTCTAATAATCAGGGAGACAAACCAAAATTAGATCAAAACAAGTAAGAATGTTAGAAAAGATTTAGCATTTTGGGGAAAAACAAAGGGGAATAAAGCATGCTAGAAGCCTACAAATGTAAATAAACAGGTCAGAGCAGGCCTCGGTAAGAAGTTGTTATTTGAGCAAAGACTAGAAGGATGCAGGCCACTGGAATTTTGCAGAAATTAGTTTTTCCTGGGGAGTGAGTGGGTTTGCACACGGAAAAGCCAGGATGCCAGTGTGGGTGGAAAGCAAGCAACAGAGTTGGAGATGAGGCCAGAGGGGTGTGTGTGTGGGGAGCAGATCATGAAGCACATTGACTCTGATTTTCACTCTGTGGGAGATGTAGAGACATTGCTCAAATAACTTGATAACATTTTATAGATCGTAGTGCCTACATTGAATTGTTTTTCTCTTCTATTATTATAACAAGTGAAAAAGATGAAACTCTCTATTTAAATTGCTTCTATTGTAGAGGAAAGATTTCTTATAATAAGCAGAATTCCCATGATCTTTTGCTATGGAGAAGACAGGGGGTGGGTTTTTGTTTTATATCTATGTAGAAAATATAAGAAAGCATCTTTGAAGAAGAAATGAACTTCTGCAATTGAGATTATTCAAAGAGAGCCTTTTGTTGTATATTTTAAACATGTATTTTAAAAGCCATGTCCTAATTTGGTTTTGGAGTTTACTGTGCATTTCTATTGAAATCCATGAAAGGAAAGTCCTCGGAACTAGTGTTCCTTCTCTGAATTTTTACCTAAAAGGTTCACCATCACTGGTCTAGAGATTTGGAATTTAGTAAATACTCAAAGTTAGTAATGTGAATCATTCCTATAATGTGCTTTGAATGTCTTTAATTTCAGTGAAATGTAACTGGTATGTCATTTTTTGTGTTGCTGTCTTAACAACGGCATATAGTTTGTCGGATGTCTGGAATTTTCTATGGTTAATCATCTCTTTTCTGTCCCTGGCCATTTAATTTGTTTCCTGAGTCTCCTGATTTTCTCTGGTAGAAAATCTTATGGAGATGTGACAATGTGACAGAAAGACCCAGGCACTGGAATCGTCTGAGCTGTCATTTAAATACGTCTTAATAATCATGTTTCAAAATCCAAAGCTTTGCTTAGAACTTACATCTTGAGTCAGAGTTTCAAGAGATTTCCCCCTGCTGATCCTCTGGCTGTTTGATCCGTGTCTTAGTGACCTAAAACAACCACAACCAACTGGTCAATATATCTCAAGACCAACTTTGGACTTAAGCAATGATCATTGTTTAAAAAAATAAATAAAACAACTTTCCTTAAATAAAACACGTATATTTCTTTTTTATAGCAAAAGCTTTTGTCTACCAACTGTCTTTGATAACATCTCACTGAAATTCAGAATTTTCCTTTGGACATCACCAAGGTGAAGATTTTTGAAAGAACTTTCGAATCTTTGGATCTGATCGTGACTATTTCGTTATTGTTACCACCAAGGAGTAGAATGCATGCTATCTGCTAACCAGGGCTGTGTGCGGCAAACACTTCCTGTAACACTCCTGTCCTTGGTTTCCCTGCAGCCTCGTCTCCTGCTGCATGTACCTGCGCTCCTGGCGGATGTGATGTTGCACACTGAGAATTGACCTTTCCTTTGCCGGCTGCCCCTCAAATGAGCCACTCAGCATGCGCTGTCGAGTGCAGGCTCTAGGAAAAAAAAAAAGGAGCCCATGATAAATGTGTGATCTGTACACTTGGAATGAATAATACATAACTGCTCATTACTCATTATTTTTAAGGAAACACCAATGATAAGGCAAAACACAGCAAATGACACACAATCCTAAAGGAAAAGGAGCTTTAGGCTTCCTGACAAGAATACTTTTACAAAACAGAACTGTCCTGGCTATGAAGAGGGGCTGGAAAATAAACAGAAAGCTCTCTCTACCCCGCCACCCCCAACATGTTTTCCCTCCCCATCACCCAAATAGGAGAGCTTCTATTGGGATTCTGTGAGTAGTAAGGCCAGCCTGACCACAGTTAATCATGATGTTGATTTTGAATTTAGCGGTTTTCAAAGCCCTTAGGGAAAGGTTTGTCCACCCAGGCCCCTGGGATGACAGAATATACATTTCAAGATTTTGCAGCACTCTAGGAAAATTGGAAAGCATAAAGTTAGATAGGGGCACAAATTAGTACAAAAGAGATGTAACTAAAGCTGGAATTAATACCGAGAGAAACCACAGTCTGAAGCTTGTGACTTATAGGTCGTCAGTCAGTCACCACTTTCTTCGCAACCACAAAACTCCAAAGATTTTTAAAAATATGCTATCTTTTTCACAATTGGGTGACTCAACACCTGTAATGTGAATGATTTGGAGAGAGAACAAAATTTCTTCTCCAGAAAGCTGTCTCCAACAGAAATGATAGAAATTCCCTTGATGTAGTCATCAAGTGGAGAGAAATGCAGGGCTTAGGAGAGCTGTATGCCAAAGGCGACACTGTCACGAGTTCGCTGAGTGGCCCTTCAGCTCAGTTCCCTAATGGGGAACATTAGGAGAAGGCCTTCATCTCAAAGAAAACTCACAGGCTTACAATACGATGATGTTATGATATGAACATCTCATGACACTGTATTTGTTCAACACCTGAACACGTCCATTACTGTCATTGCTTTACATAAACACTTTCATACTTATGTTTCCTAACATGTTACCTAGACTAGCTTTGATTTACATTACTGTCTGTCTCAGAGTTATGATCTTTGAGAAAAGATCTGTGTCTGCTTGTGCGGCGCCAGCAAGGCCAAGGGTGAACCTGAGGAGGTGAGGTGAAGGATTGAAGAAAAGCCAGACAAGAGAATACAGCTGGGGCTCTGTGGATCTCCCATGCCTGGATGAGGACACAAAAGACCCAGCCTGCAAGCCGATGCTTTACTTTATAGTCTGATTAAAACAAGGTTAACATGTATACAAATGTTCTTGTTTTGGCAACCCTTGCTGCACCTCCCACAGCCCATTAGCTACTTAGAAAGGAATCTGGGAGGGCTACAAGGTCAGGAAAAGGAGCTTTAGGCTTCCTGTCAAGAATACTTTTACAAAATAGAACTGCTAGGAGAGCTCTGCCCTCCAGGCTGGGACTTGTTTGTGGCTCTGCCACAGGTCAGCCCCAGGTTTGACCCTAGAGCAGCTCCCTACATCTGCTTAGTATACTTAAAACAGCAGTTTTTATGATATCATGTGTATATTTAAGTACTTAAAAATGCCTTTGATACCAATGAAAATAATTATGGAGAATACCTATGAAGAATCATACAAACTCAATGAATGCAAATGCATTACAGAAAAATAAAACTCAAATAATCACTTTTCTTAGTTTAATAAGCAGCAGGAAACATTAAAATGCAAATAAAATTTTATTAAACAACAAGGATTTATGAGATGATATACAGAGACTGTGCTTATTTCCAAGACTACAATGATGCTGCATAGGAAGATGCATTTGTAAGTTAGGCTGAGTTGACAAAGATGTAGCACGATCTTAGGTACACTATGGATTATTTGTCCAACAAAGAACTGAAAATTATGAAGCCATCCTGAGAAAATCTATTTGGACAATGGTGTAGTTCTGATATATATACAGATCCCGCCATTAGTGTAAACTGTCAAGACTTAACCTGCAGCTACTGTCTTAGTAACTTTTATATTTTCTTACAAGGCTCTCCCCTAAAGTAGTTGAGACCTATAGGACTTACATACAAAATACATACAACTGTGTTATAACATACTCATTTGAGTTGGTTGTCCTGCTAAGTTTGAAGTAGAAGAATGTAACTGGCTTTAAGCTGCCTGCTGGAGGGGTCTGTGTGCCTGTGCACATCAAAGCCTAATACCATGCAAACAGGAATTTGCAGCACAAAAAGTGAGGGTTTTTAGGAAGTGGCCCAGGCCTAGAGGCATAGGTGAGCTAATGCTCAAAACCTGGATCCCTGATTGGTTCCGAGGAATGGGTTTTATAGGGGGGAAATCATCAATTATGGTGACTACGAAAGATAGGTTCATGGTCAGGGTTGTGGTCTCTACTGATTGGTTGGTGCTAGGGTCTGGTCCTGATGTATCACTTTGTCTGGTTTTGCTGATTTTGAGGTCCTGGAGCTGAAACACAAGTGAGGCCTAGAGGCCATCGCTACTTTGACCAGAACTCTGTCTCTGTGGTCAACAGACCCAAGGCGTTATTTCTAGGATTATTCGATGCTCATCAGAACCTCATTGTCCTGAGGGCTTAATGCTTAAGGGAGTGAACATGCAAGGGAGAAGGAGGCAGGTGAGTCAGGGTGCTGGATAAGGCCAGTTTGAATCAAAAAGAAAGAAAGGAGAAAAGGACATACTAAAGCAATCACATTTCTGCACAGTTACAGTTTTTGCCCAATAGTCAGTCTAAGGCTGTCTGGGCATTCGTATTGGAGGAAGAGTTAGCACTGCATCTACTGACTCCAGGGCCTGAAGGATGTTCTGGCACCTGGGGCAGCATAACACACCCACACCTGCTGGGTGGCCTTTGTGGACCCTGGGGTCAGATCCTCTTCCTCTGACCCCAAACAAGCAGGTCACAGTGGAGACCCTTGGCGATGGGAAGACTCCTGCCCCACCCCCCACTGGTATCTCTTCTTCCAACAGCTCGGTGAAATGGTGGTGAGAAAGCAAGTTCCTTTTCCTCTTTGGCTCAAGATCACTCTACTCTTTCCCACTGGGTCCGGAGAATTCAGAAAATAGTATTAAAACGGGTTGGAGTTTCAGCCATATAGTATGTGAGTTGTTGTTCTCTGTATGATTCAGTCATGGGGGAGGAGGATGCTTTTTAGCTCGACCCTGCAAATTAGAAAACCTGTGCTTAATCAGGTTGAGATGGCCACCTAAATGAGCATAATATGTACAACCATTTGCTTTCATTTCCTTTTCCTACCACTTTCTTCTATGTTTATGTTTGCTAGTAAAATTTTAACCCAGATAAATGATGAAAAAAAAAAAGCCCAGTAATTCTGGGTCCATTAAACCATGTAACAGGTGACTTCAGAGTTCTATTGGAGCCAAGCATAAGCTTTGGTGGTTTACTTTGCTCACTGAGAGGGCCCTGCCAGGGTCTTCCTGTTCTCTGAGCAGAGGCTGTATACCCACCTCCTCATTTCCTGGGCTCCAAAAGTACCCATGTAATCTGAGAAAAGTGAAGACAGGCAGATAGGGCCAAATTGGCTTGGTGTTAAGAGGTCATCTTTGGTGCTTAGGCTCAACATGGTCCCCTGTGCCAGCCTCACACATCCCAGGACTCCACCTCCGAGTCTGGTGCCAAAGCAAAGGTAAACAGTCTCCATCTCCATTCAGTGGTGCTCTTGTTCAGACTCTTCTTGCATCACGTGCTCCCATGTCTGCCCCTTTCCTTTGAGTATCTTCAATGGCTTTCGAACGAGAAAACTCAGTAGGTGCTCAATAAATATTTGTTAAATGAATGAACTTTGAAATTCTGTGAAGATCAAATATTTTAATTTCTTTTTTGATCACTTCATCCTTATCAAGCATGAAAACAATCAAAACAGCATGTGTTTGAAATATACTTTTTAAAGGGCATGCTAAATCATCTTAATTTTATCTCAGGTTGGAATACTATGCCATCAAAAAATGAGCTGCACACCTATGACAGATGGGACCCTTAGACAGGAATGAAAGAAAATCAGATATTGCTTCCTGCAAGTAGAAAATTTATAAACCTTTATCTACATTCTAGGTGAAAGCTATTAAGGGAAACCCTGTAAGCTGAAATGAGGCTGAGCTGCACTCATTTCAATATCGTAAAAGGGAGATCTGACTTGTCACTGGGAACATGGTCTCCATATATCTTGTCTTATAGCAATCTACCACCAAGCCAAAGTACAAAATAACAAAGGAATTTGAGATTTTTAATATTTTACCAATAAGTAATTTGAGGCTCTTAATATGTTACCGATATTTTAATAAAAGACCTACTCAGAAGAAGTACTGTAAAATTAAATTAAGTTACATTTTGCCACTTAACATTTTTCATTTAAATTTAGATGCCTTTTGATCTCACATAAAGATTTTAAAAATATGTTCTCAGGAAGGAAGTGTTCCTTTATTTGCTGCCTAGAGAAAAAGCAAAGATAATGGTACAGAAAAGAACACAATGATCTTCAGGGAAGCTCTCACTTTTCTTAGGGGAAAGATTGATATCATCTTGGAATTAACGTCTTCAACATCTTCTCTCTGTCTCTTCATCATGGCAAGGACTAGAAGGGCCAGTGCCTAGAAACTCCATCTAGTGGCTTCATATTTAAAAAAAAAAAAAAAAAAAAGTCTGCCTGCTTGGCTTCTGGAGCTGGGAGGCACAAAGCTTCAAGTGTCTGGTGAAAAATAATGAAGTCTTTTGTCTTGTCTGAGTGAGGAAATTCTCCATTATGCAGGCATATGTAATCCCTTTATCCCTGCTCCCTGGAGGAGAATTACAGTGAGGCATTTTCCTTTTCCCAGTTGGGGTTAATGTTATGCCCTCTCTACCTTTGAAAGTAAAACAAGACTAGGACCCCTGATGATGATTCAAATGTGGGAATATTCTTCAGCAAACACACATTCCCAGTTGCAAAAATATTACCCCTGGTTTCTTGCCAAGCCTTTGAAAAAAAACATATGAAAGATTGATTCTTTTTTCTTCTTCTTTGCATTGCCTTTGTGCTGTGGAATTTCAATTGCCCCTTACATGACAGCCATATATATATATATATATATGATCTTTTATGGAGGCTGGGGGAAGAGAACCGCATCTTAAGAAATTGTCTCTATTTTTCTTGAAATTTCTCCATCTAAAATATTTTTAAATTGGCCCAAAGATTATGGTTATATGAGAGATCTTTGGAGCTTTATTAGCCTTTAAACACCACTAGTTGTTTATGGAAACAGTAGCAGGGGGTCCTCGGTTTCTTTCTTCGCTTTCTCCATGTCTTCTTTCTTAATGTTCCAGAACAAAGGTGTTGGCAAAGCCTGTATATTCTGTAATGAAAAAGAGAGATCTGTGAGTCTTCAGATTATCTTCATCCATTATAGAAAAGTTAAATAACATGATACCATCTGGTATTAAATGTAATTACTATCTAAAAAAAAAACTGCAATGTAACTTTGCAAAGCATTAAATTTGAGGAATTTTACTCTAATCTTGAGCTCCACAAGGTAGCACATGGTAAAATATTATCTGATGTTTAATATAGTGTAATCACATTAACAGACAACAGGAAAATAGTCTTTCCAGGATAATTATGTAAAGCTATGGATGAACTGTGTAAGAAAATAGATGAGTATTTCCTGGAATGGCTCTTACCTGATTCCAGTGAAGTGACAAGGTGATTGTCCAAAGTAGAGACAACAGCAGATACTAATGGGTGAGTTCCTCTGTAATGGGCTCTTGCTGAGATGAGGAAAAAGCTGCATTTTTATTGTACTTAATACCCCACTCTTTTGTGAATCAGCCCAGTCCTGAGTAAATGAATATGGCTCCTGAATAGCAACAGCAGATTAGTTCTTTCCAATCTTGCATTATGAATAAAAATGTTTTCTTATATAGACATGCAAATACATGTCTGGGCCAACCAAAACCCCATTGTGGATTGAAAAATAAAAAGAAGCCTTTAATTTCTTATCATCTGTAGGTACATTAATAAAAAAGAAAAAGTAACTCGTAGAAAAACTATGCCTTTAGTGCATCTATTAAAATTCAGCAAATAAAATGTCTGAAACCTTACACCATTCATTGGAGTTCAATTTTTGTAACCCAACCGCTGACTCAGAAAACTGTAAATTACAACACAAAAACTAAACATTTTATCATGATAAAAGTGAAAATTTGTTAATGTTGCATAAACCATAATAACCAATTTTCCCACAGATACATATTTTTCTATATTACCTATTACTTTACTCTCCAACGATAAAATAGTAAAAGGAACACCTTGTTAAAATATCTTCCCACATTTGTTAGGTAAAATTTAACAGCAGGTCTCCCAAGCCAGAGCAATATTCCAATCACTTTGAAGCTTATCTATAAATAATCTACAAAGCAGATACTAGCTCAGAAAAATAACCTATCTTGATTACTACAAATCAGGGACTATATAGGAAAACATCTCAGAATATATTATTTTACTATATATGGTAATAGATGTTAACTAGACTTATTGTGGTGGTCACTTCATAATATATAAATATCAAATCATCATCTTGTACACCTGAAACTAATGTAACGTTATGTCAATCATTTCTCAATAAATTTTTGGAAAGGTTGAATGGAATTTTGGTTGTTAAAAAATATATATATATTTTTTTCCTTCAATTAAGTTATAAATTGTAGTTGTCAATAAAAATGATTCTCTTAAAATGATAAGAAAGCCCTAGCTAGTTTGTCTCAGTGGATAGAGTGTTGGCCTGAGGACTGAAGGGCCCCAGGTTCCATTCCTGTCAAGGGCATGTGCCCAGGATTGGGGAAATCCCCAGTAGGGGGCATGAGAGAGGCAGTTGATCAATGATTCCCATCACTGATGTTTCTATCTCTCTCCCTCTCCCTCTCTGATATCAATAAAAATCTATTTATAGCCCTAGCTGGTTTGATTCAGTGGATAGAACATCAGTCTGCAGACTAAAGGGTCCCAGGTTCGATTCCAGTCAGTGACACATGCCTGGGTTGTGGGCTTGATACCTAGTGGGGGACGTGTAGGGGGCAGCCAATCAATGATTCTCTCTTATCATTGATGTTTCTAGCTCTCTTTTCCTCTCCCTTCCTCTCTGAAATCAATAAAGATATATTTAAAAATATATATGTTTATAAAAAATGATGAGAAAAACTAACCCTACATATGCCATTAACTATAATTTATTTTTTTGTAATAAGTGGCAATCAACTAAAGGCTATTCTTTAGACTTTAAAAATGATTAACACAAGTGCAGGGCCAGGAAAATTTTGTCATAGATCCAAATATCAGAATGCAAATATCATATCAGACCGAGCATTCAAAAAGATTATGAATCCCTGGCTGGTGTTGCACAGGGGGTTGATCATTGTCTGGTGCACCTTAGGGTCGCTGTTTTGATTCCCAGTCAGGGCACATGCCCAGGTTGCAGGCTCCATCCCTGGTTGGGGTGCATACAGGAGGCAGCCAATGGATGTTTCTCTATCACATCAGTGTTTCTCTCTCCACTACTCCCTTACTCTCTCTCTAAATCAATAAAAACATATTTTTAAAAAGGTTATGAATATATTATTCTAATTAATGAGTACTGATGGCAAACCACAAAAGAAGGGAACTTTTAAAAATAATACAAAATGTTTATTTTATTTTGACATTTCTCTATGCATTCAGCCTAGTAGGAATGATAATAGATTTTTTTTAAATCAATTTCAAGGCTTTGAACTAGAGCAATCTGAGTAGCAGCAGTAATGTGTTTTAAAGCACACTGCTATTTTTATTTCATCCACTGCCTTTTGAAGGAAGCTTTCTTTAGTGGAGCTGAATGGTATAGTCAAAGTCAAAGCAACAGTGAATTTTTTTAAAAAGTTTTTATTAAATTTATTGGGATAAAATTGGTTAAAAAATTATTTAGTTTTCAGGTGTACAATTCTATTATATGTCATCTGTATATTGTATTGTGTGTTCATCACGATAAGTCAAGTCTCCTTCCATCATCATTTATCCCCGCCTTTACCTTCTCCTACCTCTCCTCACCTCCTTTCCCTCTGATAATCACCACAGCATTGTCTGTGTCTACGAGTTTTTTCTTTGCTTAATCCCTTCACCTTTTCCCTTCTAACAGCTGTCAGTCTGTTCTCAGTATCTAAGAATCTGTTTCTATTTTGTTTGTTAGTTTATTTTGTTCAAAAGATTCCACATATAAGTGAAAGCATAATAACAGTGAATTTAATAACAACCTTGAATTTTATATATTAGGTGGTAGGACATTCTATCTCCCACAATACTCTCCAGGTTAAGTCTTGAAAATAACAATACAGATGCCCATTTGTTCCAGGTGAATCACTGCAATTAAGCATGCAACTATAGTCTAGAGTTCTGCAAAAATAGCCCACCTTTGTTTCTTATTAAAGAGTTCTCAAATATATCCAGAAATTCATTTCTATTTCTCAGGCATCATTAATTAAAAAATACGTATAAGAATAAAAATTAAAAATGATTACATATAGAAAAGGTGTCTCCACCAATGATTCAAATACTTCAAACTCTGGAGCCCTTCTTCTCTGAAGGACGTCTGCCTTTGTGGGCTTTCCTGTTCATAGGAAACTCCACATACTGGAATCATGTGGATCCTCGTGTCAAATGGCAGATATTTGGAAATGCGAGTCCCCTGAGAACTGAGACCACTGGCAGCCCCGTAGCTGAATTATCAATATCAAGAACTAAGCTCTCTACATCAATATGACTTTATTATCCATTCCAGTAAATGCCTGTCCAGGAATTTAAGGCCATTAACCAATAAGTAATTCCACTGTTAGCTTCAGGAACTTTCCAAAAATCCATTCATCTGAACTACAGACTAATGAACTAGCCTCTCTAGACAATAGGTTACTCAACTGGTCAACCAGTCACCTATAAATAATTGTACTTTTCAAGACTCAGGCCAAGACTCTGCCCCACTAGAGCCACTAATCCTAACCGTTTTTTAAAAAAATACTCTTTCTAAAAATTAGTTGAATTTATTTTTTAAAAGCAATACATGTATATGATTGAAAATTCAAAAGGCATAAAATAGATTCCGGGAGTGGAGATGGAAACATAAAGTCACCATTTATTCTTCCTTTTCTCAGAAATCACCCCAAGTCAAGAAGAAAAGTGAAAAACCAAAGTGTAAAGTCTATCTGATAACTGATAACTGGAGTATGGAGCTACACCGGTAGAAAGAGCATGGAAGATAGTAAAGAGGTAAAGGTATGTTACCACTTCCTCATCCCTCACCCACAGAGCTGCCCTCCCCAGAGCAGTATTGGTTACCAGTTCATAACAGGTACTTATTACCTACTAGAGGCCCGGTGCACAAAAATTTGTGCACTTAGGTGTGTCCCTCAGCCCAGCCTGTGCCCTCTTGCAGTCTGGGACCCCTTGGGGGATGTCCACCTGCTGGCTTAGGCCTGCTCCCCGGGGGATTGGGCCTAAGATGGCAATCAGACATCCCTCGGGGGATGTCCACTTGCCAGCGGGGAGTAGACCTAAGCTGCAGTTGGACATCCTTAGCGCTGCTGAGGAGGCAGGAGAGGCTCCCGCAGTTGTGCTGGCAGCCATCAGCCTGGCTTGTGGCTGAGCAGAGCTCCCCCTGTGGAAGGGCACTGACCACCAGGGGGCATCTCCTGCATTGAGCATCTGCCCCCTGGTGGTCAGTGTGTGTCATAGTGACTAGTCATTCTCAGTCATTCTGCTGTTAGGGTCAGTTTGCATATTACCCTTTTATTATATAGGATAGAGGCCTGGTGCAGGGGTGGGGGCCAGCTGGTTTGCCCTGAAGGGTGTCCTGGATCAGGTGGGGGTCCCGCTAGGGTGCCTGGCTAGCCTGGGTGAGGGGCTGAGGGCCATTTTCAGGCTTGCCACACCCCCTTCAAAGTCGGGGTCCCTACTGGGGTGCCAGGCCAGCTTGGGTGAGGGGCTGAGGGCTTGTCAAGCCCCACAGTGGGGACCCTCATCCCATGGGAGTGTGGCCAGCCTGGGTGAGGGGCTGAGGACTGTTTTCAGGCGGGGCACACCCCCTTTAGGGTGGGGGTCCCTATTAGGGTGCCTGGCCAGCCTGGGTGAGGGCTGATGGCCATGGCCGCAGGCTGGAAGCAGGTATCTGGGATTTATTTAACTTCTATAATTGAAACTTTGTAGCCTTGGTCCGGCTCAAAGCCTGGGTTGCCTTCCCAGCCCCTCCTTGAGCAGAGGCCATGCAGGCTGGTATCTGGGATTTATTTATCTTCTATAATTGAAACTTTGTAGCCTTGAGCAGAGCTCAGGGCCAGCCAGGGCAGGCGGGAAGCTTGGCTTCCTCCATCGCTGGGGGCAACCTAAGCCTCCTTCTTGCTCAAGCTCTGTGGCCACCACCATCTTTGTGACGGACTGACGGAGTGAGGGTGTGAGGGTGTGACAGTTAATTTGCATATTACTATTTCATTAGATAGGATTGCACATTCTGGGGAGTCCTTATCCTCCTTTTTTCTTTATTGAGATATAATTGACATATAACATTATATTAGTTTAGGTGTACAACATAATTATTTGATATTTGTATATATAGTGAAATGATCTAAACTCTTATCAAGAATTTTCTGCCCAATCTCAATCAGATATCCCTGCCTAAAGGCACTTAAATTCAAATCCAAAACCTTAAAAATATCGATCCTAACTATTCCTTCTGAGACATTAGTAAGACTGCTGACGTGTTGGTTTCCTTCACTGTAATAACTATTAAATTTCACTTTGTTGATCAACAGATTACTCAGACAACATTTTTGGGCAGTCTACATGGCAAAGACAGATAGAAAATTGAGGATCAGATAAGTGAGTTGCTCAAGGTTATAGAGAAGCAGAACCAGACACCAGTCCAGGCCTTCTAATACCAGTCCAGTATCCTGTGTTACCCAAGATTGGGGTGGTGGTGGGGGGTGGTGAGGGCTGTTCTAACAGCATCTCCTCCCATCTTTAAATTCCTAGAGTCTTGCCCTAGCTGGTTTGTCTCAGTGGATAGAGCACTGGCCTGTGGACTGAAGTGTCTAGGGTTCGATTCTGGTCAAGGGCGCATGCCTAGGTTGCAAGCTCGATCCACAGTAGGGAGTGTGCAGGAGGCAGCCGATCAATGATTCTCTCTCATCACTGATATTTCTCTCTCTCTCTCTCTCTCTTCTCTCTCTCTCTCTCTCTCTCTCTCTCTCTCTCTCTCTCCTTCTCTCCCTCTCTCTTCCTCTCTGAAATCAATAAAAATATATTAATAAATAAATAAATTTCTAGAGCCTAGGGGAGGAAAGGCTCTGGAGAGAGTGAGAAGACACAGAGAGTGGTGGAAACTTTTCCTTCTTCCCCATTTTGTGTAAGGTTTTTACAATCATTTGTCCTGAGGTGACTGTAAAGGTTTTTTTTTGTTTTTTTTTTTTGTTTTAATTTCTTTTGAATTTCTTTCTTTTTCTTTTTAGTTGTTTATTAAAAAATAAATAAATAAACAGCATAGAAAAATGCCCATGAACTCATAGACATGGACTCAAGCTATTCTCGACTTTCTAATTTATGGGTTGGTTACATTATAATGCAGGCATGATATTATTATTATTAATTCTACTATCATTATTAGTAAAAAAAAGAAAAGTACAACCAAAGAAACTATCCTTTTAACATTTTGCACTTGTCCTTAATTACTGCACAGACTAGTAAACAGAGATTAGGAAAACTTTTCACAGAAGAAAAGAGCTAAATGACTATTCTAAAGATTGAATATGTGTTCTTACAATAAATCTTAATTTTTTCCTAATTGTAGCCTCTTCTGTTCTGAGATTAACTGGATGAGACGGCTTAAACAGCCTCAAGTAGCTCCTTCTCATCTTGTAGTATGGTACGCTGTTGCCTCTCGGTTCCCCTCAAGCTATTGTACAAGTCTGAGGGTGCCCCTAATCCCTGATAGTCTTAACTATTTTGCTCAAGTACCCCATAAATTTTCTCTTTTTAAAACCACTTATGTATATTTACAAATCAGCAATTAAATTTTCCTTTCCTTGGAGAATCTCATCCATCCAATCCATTCAATTTTATGTCATTGGGCACCTATAAAGTCCTTTTCATTGCCAAACCAACCAACTAAATCTCTCAGAAAAAGTCCGACTTTATTTTTCAATTCAAATAATAGCCCATTGTGACAATGAAGCCATTTCTAAGGCTTAACTCGGGAGGAAGTTTTACAGAAATTTGTCACCTGGACAATAAGGTGCTGCCTGAAAGCCATGTGGGAATAGTCCCTGTGTTTGGCAACCCAGAGGAATTTACATTTAAGATCAATACACTACACAAAGTTTCACCTTTCTTTTAGATGGATGAGTGAGAGTTTCATCTTTTCTCTGTAAACTGGGAGAGAGGTGAATGAGGAAAGGGATCTGGAAAAGAAAAAGTGGAAGATCAAATTTAAGAATGACTTCAGAGGAAAGTGGGGCTCTGGAAGAAACTGCTTCCTTCCAAGTGTCCCTGTCTACCCATACTCCGAAAGTCTCTGGAAACCCCTAGGGAAAATTCACATCAGTGGAAAGGCAGTTATTCTGGATAGGTGAATAAGGTTGTTTTGGTCCCTACTTTTTGCAGGTAGATTCTGAATACAGAGTATTACAATCTCCTTGTAGGCCATTTCTGGTTGAAGCAGAATTCTCTTCCTCATGAGCACACTGACACACCTGCAGGGCTGGTCCAGCACATGATCTGTTTTGTGTGAGTTGGGGGTAGTCTTCAAGACCCTAGGAATTGGCCTGGCCATGAACTTGTCTAGTTACAGCTTGATAAAAACCCTGTAGTACCACATAGTGTTCAAGGCTGGCCTCCTGGTGTTGATGGTAATGCCAGAATTGAGCCAGTTGGAAGCAAATGGAAGTTGGGACACAGGTTGTTATAAATTTGCTTAGAAGCTTTCCTGTTCCTATTTCAAGAAGACCTTTTAGGTTCATCTCATTATATTCTGTGAAGATAATATAGAAGCCCCAGAAATATTTATTCTCATTTCATAAAAGGTACTCCAATACATACTCAATCCTTTGCATGAATCGCCAGCTAACATAAAAAATAAATACATTGAATATTGTCTTGATTAGTTAGAATTGGTTTTGGCATATAAATTTCAGGTGCTGTTAAAAAGTTGAAATAGTTTGTCAAATCATATATTCACGTTATTTTTAAATTAAGTTATACAAGTTACAGTGAGGTACATTCTGGGGAAAATACTTTAATGACTCTTCCTATTAATGAAGGTGGAGTAGAAGGGACTCTAACTCCTTTCCCTTCACACAAGCTTGAAGAGAGCTTCCTAGTATATACTTACCCATTTACCTTGTCGGTCATTCTACCTTCAGCTCCCAATATTTAACTGTGTCATTATGTACCAATAACTTACAAGTGCTTATGAATTTTTATAATGATCACATTACTTTATATTATAAAATACTCTTGTAAAATACTCTTAAGTGTGTGGCTGAATTTTCCTTTCTAATATTTCACTTCAAGGTAGATTTTAGATTTCAGCATTAATATTCTATGTTTTATAAGCATTCTAAAATGAATATACTTTTGATTCTTATAGATTTTAAATAAATTGATTCTTAAAAAATCAATAAATCACAATTACTTTTAAAAAGTTTACCCTTTTACTATTTTCCCCCTAAACTATGATTAGTCCTTTGGCTATCAAAAAAGACATGACTTGTAGGGATAAAAGTAAATATTTTCACCATTTTGTAAAAGTTTATAATTATAATTTGTGTTTAAGTACCTGAAAATAAAATAAATGGCCAATTGAGCTAGTAAAATGTTACTGTTTCAGGAAAAATGTTAATGAGGTATTTGACACTGTTTGTAAGTAAATTGTTAACCAAACCTACTTTCTAGCAGAAAGCATATATTGATACTCAGAAATTTCGTTCATTAGAAAAGCTCTTTTTTTGCTTAATATAATCCCACTGTTTTTAAACACATTGTTACCTTAAGATTTTAGTGACTGCGGTCTCCTTTTCTAGAAGATTCCTTGCCCTGATGCTGAAAACAGACTTGCGAAGCTGTAAAATTATGAGCATGACTTTAGTTTTGTAATAAATAAGGACTAATATACTGACAAATCATTACATACATTAAATAGATAACACTGTTAAAATATTAAACATGAATTTTTTCAAAAAGCATCATCATCCTTGACCAGGTAGGTCAGTGGGTTAGAGCATCATCCTCATATACCAAGGTTGCAGGTTCCATCGCCGGTCAGGGCACATAGAAGAATCAACCAATGAATGCATCAGTAAGTGGAACAACAGATCAGTGTTCTCTCTCTCTCTCTCTAAAAAAAATCAAGCCCTAACTGGTTTGGCTCAGTGGATAGAGCATTGGCCTACGGACTGAAAGGTTCCAGGTTCAATTCCGGTCAAGGGCATGTACCTTGGTTGCGGGCACATCCCCAGTGGGGAGTGTGCAGGAAGCAGCTGATCCATGTTTCTCTCTCATTGATGTTTCTGACTCTCTATCTCTCTCCCTTCCTCTCTGTAAAAAATCAATAAAACATATTTTTAAAAAATCAATAAAAAGCATCATCATACAACTGATTCTATCATTTAGTTTTATTTTCTACTTTTACTTTTTTTTTTTTTTAAGGCAGAACTGCAAACAAGCTTGTCCAGGTATGGGAAAGATGCATTGGCTATGCTCACTAGTAATAATGTTACCTTGATAGACTATTCAGTTTCCAAAGAATTTAACACTGAAACAAATATAGGACTCCTTATTGCCATTGTTCAATAAAATGTTCTCTCCTCTACATTGCATCTGTGTCAGGTTTTCGGCCTGAGGCTCAATACTAATCTGAATGATAAGGATGGGGAGAAATAAGAATAGTTTTTGAGGTTTCTTCCAAGTTGATGATGATGAAATTATTCCAGGGAAAAGGACTAAAAAGAAAAATACTAGAGGCTGACTAAAAACTAGAAGATGCATTCCCTGAGCTCGGGCCTGCTTGATAGCTGCAGAAGTCAGATGGTGACAGGTATATAGGGAGCCAGGTAGAGAAAAGAACAAAGAAGCACACCACCCTGAGAGAGACTCACCACAGTAACTAGAAAGTGTAACTCCAGTAGTCAGACCAAAGATAATACCTGGACAAGGAGCTGGTCATTTTGTTTAGATTAGATTTCCTGGGCACTTATTGTGAGATAGACTATTGGAGATATAGGGTAACTAGGAATCAGAGTTTTTGCTTACTAGAATTAAAAAACCTAGTTACAAAGGTAAGGCTATCACATGTGAGGTAATCAGTAAAAAGTAGGATGCAGTAGACTGTGGGAAGAGCTCAGGAGGTTTATCTCAGTGCAGTGGCGGACGCAATGGCGTGAGCACACTCCGCCTATACAAGCTTCCTCGGCACACCGGGAAGTGGCAGCGCCCGCCGGAGTAAGCCCCCTAGAGCCCCTACATAGTACCCTGATCTTTCCTACCATTGGTTGCCCTAAGGATGGTGTAAACTTCTGATTGGTCTGGAATGTTATATATGTTGCTGCACTTACACAATAAACTCAGATCTGCGTCACTGAACCTGGTCTCCGGAGTCGGGCATGCTTTGTTAGGACTCCGTCGGCCTCACCCCCGCAGGACCCCCTGCTTCAGTAGACAGTAAAGTGCTAGGCAATATGCACAGTAGAAAAAAGAGGGGTTGTAGGACTTTGGGTGGGGAAGAAATAGATGTGCCTGAAATAGTAGGCAAAAACTTACTTGGAGAAGTGGAAATTATGGTGGGCCTTGAAGGACAGTTATGATTTCTAGAGGCCAAGGATGCTGTGAGTAAAGGACTGAAGTTGGAAATGCATGCATAAGGCAAATTAATTCGGTGCACATTGTAAGTGCTGAGCTAGGTGAATCTTTAAGTAAGGCAAGTGGAAGAAATACTACAAAACATACTGCGTTCCAAACAAAGTTGAGGGAAGGAAAGGAAAAGCAGGAGACAGAACAATTCTGGATTCAGTAAAAATAGACCATCTAGTTTCTTTCAAACAAGAGTTAAGTAATTTGAGGTGCAAAGTTACAGAGCTCCAATTTGCAAACACATCTATAAACAAATATTGTACTGTCAACCAATATGTCCATATAGCCACAGCTGGAGAAGAACTGGTGGTCATAAATTGGTCTTTTCAGCCACAACTGACAACCTAGATAACATCAAAACTAACAATATGGCCCTGCCTGGTTTGGCCGTGGACAGAGCGTCGGTCTGCGGACTGTAGGGTCCCAGGGTTGATTCCAGTCAAGATGTAACTTGGTTGTGGGCATATCCCCAGTAGGGGGTGTGCAGGAGGAAGCTGATCAATGTTTCTCTCTCATCGAAGTTTCTAACTCTCTATCCCTCTCCCTTCCTCTCTGTAAAAAATCAATAAAAATATATTTTAAAAAACCTAATATAATTTTTATATTTCACAGAAAATCTCTAATAAAAGTAAGGATCATTGAACACATTGGCAAATTTTCTCACACAAGAAAAGATGGCACTCATTTCATTCAATAATGAAAAACTGAATTGGTTTCATTATTCACTAGAACGTTCAGGAGAATAAATTAATATGTAGACAAGAAGATAAGAGTAGATGTCAGATTTTTAGAAATTACATATTCAGGGTAGCACACAGAACGCTGTTTACCATGATATATCATGAAACTTTCTTAAATCTCCTCCCATTCCCTGAAGATGTGACTTCTGGCATTGATTTAACTTCCTTGCATAGACAGCACATCTAAGGAATGCTGTTTAGAGTCGCTGTGGAAACTGAACACACAGCTGAACAGTCCCATCCTGGTGGCACTTCTGCTCTTTACATACCTCAGTGCACACAGACATAAGAAAGGCCTAGGCCACAGGGAACCTGGGACAGCAAGTTTTAGAAGTCCTAGAGTCCCATTACTCTTATTTCATCTTCACAAGACAATGACATGCCTTTGTTATCTTTCCCTAGTGTAAGGTGATGGTCTGAACTCAATCACCTATCTACTGCCCTGCAATTGAGCAGCTGCTACTTAAAACAGTGTTCTTTATGTTTGGAAAAACCTTTGCAGAAACTGTGAATAATGTTTATTACATTGTTTCTAAAATTATTTCTGTTTTGCATATCCTTTGTCCTAAACTTGAACTGATTAAAACAAAATATACTCTAAATCTGTACAAGGGAGTATTTGAGAACTGGTTTTACCACTAACAGCAGAAGTAGTGAAAAAAATAAATATTGTAATAGGAGATTCAGATTCAGCTTTGGGATGTTCTTGAAAGGAGATACCTATATCTACATCTATCTCTCTCTATCCATTATCATCTATATATCTCCATTTGATAGCCTAGATATGTATTTAGTTAAATATTTTATCTGTTCTGTTTTGTAGTAAATAAAAAAGCCTATAGTGATTATCTAGTTATTCCTTCAGTTTTTCTTATTTCTGTAGTATAGCTTTGCACATTTCTTTTAGTAAAGGACATTTTCTGACTCTGTCGCAAGTACTTAGAGCTACACTGCTCTGCAGTGCCCTCTCCTGGTTCCAAAAGACACTAACAGGCAATAAATAAAACACTTAAGGAATACAGAAATGTATTTCATAATAGTAATTTTAGACCTGAAATTGTAAATTTACAGCTATGAAAGGTGTAAGTAGTTTCTCATTCTGTTTATAAACATATCAAAGATGTAGGACTTAAAATGAAGGGTATAGGTGACATGTTTTCATAGAGTTGCATTGAAAAAAAAGATTAGTTAAAAAGCTTCTCTTTTTTGGTGGTTTTATTCGTTTGTAAACTGAATACATTCATTTCCACAAGATAACCATTCTTTGGCTAAGCTAATTATCAAATATAAATTAAATTTAAATGTCCAAACATATAGCGATAACCTTTTTTGTCTTAAAATTTTAATTTAAAAGATGTTTCCAGAACTGTGCACTTTAACATGAAATTCAAGAGCCTGGAAGTTCAAATCAATTTGCATAGAGTTAGTGGTTAAATAATTTGGAGCTGAAGGACACAGCAATGAATAGATCTAGCTGTTTTGTTTGCAATGTCTTTTACATATTTAAATCCAGATTCTCCATTTACAGTTGAAGATCCTGAGCCATCTAACCTATAGTTTTTGGAAGTCTGGATTTTGTTAGGTGCACATTCATGGTATAGTTCACATATTCGTCTGTCTTCTGTATTTCCTTTAGGTTGGCAGCTGAATTCAGAGTTTTATCAGACTCAGATTTGATCCCTTTGGCAAGGCCATAGGTGGAGTCATAGTATTTCATGGGCAGACACGTAATGTCTGGTTGTCTCTCTTTTTGTGATGTTAGTAGTACTGATATTCACTGCTTAGATCATTGATTCATGCAGTTCATAAAAGTATTCCTTTTTCACTTATTAGTTGGAATACTTTTATAATAAAGTACTTTTCCTCATGTACTATTGGTTACTCATTAGTATAATTCATATGGAAAAGGCAAGATAAATTTGTGTTTTTACCTTTACTTAATTTTATGTAATTAATTGGTTTCCTATCAACCTTTTAAGGTGACCAATTATTACTATAAAAATGTCATTATGAACTCAAAGATTTAAACAGACTTCATTGGTTTCAATCCATTACAATGATATGTTATGGTAGGTCAAATGATCCCAACTGTGCTAATGGGGAGCTTTGTCAAATTGGCCCACAGGTTCTTTTGATGAGACTCTGTAATCTTTGGCAAAGCTCCCTTGTTCTCAGCTATGACAAGTTGTTCCAAACTCATCTTATACGTGTTCTATTCCAAATCAACAACTTTCTCTGAAAAGCCCTGGTTTATTTATTGAGAAATGGTGTTTCAAGGTCATAATCTAGACTCCAATGACAACCATTGATGCAGTTATTCATTGCTTTGAGGATTTTGCCTGAGATTATTCTACTATTTTCCATTTAAATTCAGGACATAAAGTTTTTACCTAATCTCTTCTATATGACATCAGTATCTCCTTCCTGCCCCATTAAGACTCTTGATTATCAAGGACATAGAGGATGACAGAATTAGATTATCTCATAATTACTCATTAGTTTTATTTCACATTTCATAGACAGTATCTCAGAATTACAATACCAATTCTAAAACAAAAGTAAAATTAAGGAATATTTTTAAAGTGTTTTTATATATTCTTCCCATTCTCCTCTTTTATTTGTATATAAGTACTGTGCTCATATTAGCAGAGCAGAGCAAATAGCTATTACATTTTTTATTCTTCATTTTAATTCTCATGTAGTCATTTAATTACATCTTGAATGCTTACCACTACTTCTTATGTCAATGTCTTAGGGTCATTTTTGGAGTTCATTTTGGTTGTCCAAAGCATGTTTTTTAGTAGTTTCCTCAGGAATGGCTTGTGAGAACAATATTACTGATATCTTACATTACTTACATTCTTACATCTTGTTAACATTCTTTTGCCACTTGTAAACTTATGGCTCCTTAATTTTTTGTTGAATATGATGGAGATTTATAACTTGTATTAGTCTTTTCAAGGAACAAAATTTTAGTTTTATTGATATTATTTATTGCTTTTTTCCTCATTTGACTAATATCTGCTTTTATCTTTATTATTTCTTTCCTTCTGCTGTTTTCATGGTTGGTATTATTCTAAATATTTGATTGAATACCTGGAATATTGTCAGCCTTTCTATGTTTACTAAATATACAAGGCTATATTTTCCCTCGAAAAAATGCCTTTAGCTAATTCTCAAAAATTTGATACATATCACATTCATTATTTTTCAGTTCTAGATACTTTTTATTTCCATCGTGGTTTCTTCTATACTCCCTCAGTTATTAAGGAGTGGTTTTAAAATTTCCAAATGTATCTACTGTGGTTATTATTTGGTTTCTAATTTTATTACATCTTTGTTAAATAATTTCTTCTCTGGGATATTAATTTGGCTTATATTTAGAATTTCTTTGTGACACAGTAAGTGGTCATGTTTTGTAAATCATTTGTGTGTTCTTATATCAGAATGTGTAACCTCTGGTCATTGAATGAAGAACTGTATAAATGACGATTACATAAAACTGGTCAATTGTGTATTTCATATCCTATAAATCTTTATTAATTTATTTAGCTCTTTGATCATGTGTTGAGATGGTATATAAATAGTTTAAACTTATTCTTAAAATTAATCCTCATAGGTAGATATTATTATTTCTTTTACAAATAAGAAATTAGAGGTTCATAGAACTTAGGTTGTCTAAGGTTACCAAGATAATAACTGCAGAATTATGATTAGAGCTCTGGATTAGCTTCAATGTTCCTATCTTTCCACTACATCATGGTATCTATGTAAAATGTCACTAGGTTTGTCCTGGCTGGTGTTGTGCAATGGTTAGAGCACTGGCGTGTGCACCGAAGGGTTGTGGGTTTGATTCACAGTCAAGGGCATGTACCTGGGTTGCAGGTTTGGTCCTTGGTTGCAAGAGGTAATCAATCGATGTGATGTTTCTCTCTCCCTCCCCCCACACCCTTTCACTCTAAAAAAAAACAATGGAAAAGATGTCATTAGGTTTAACAGTATTAAAAAAGCGTTTTCCATACAATACTGTAATATTGTCTGCTTGACTTGAAAGATTTGCTTTACTCACATGTAAGTTCTTCTTTATCCTATACCCTACTGCAAAATCTGTACTAGCCAATTTTTTCTTTATTCTATCTATATAAGCCCAATTTATTTCCAGAATAACAATCCTGAAACACTAAAAGAGATCAATGAACTTTTCTAAGCCATTAAAGCCAGTATGATTATAAGTATTTATATTATACATTTACTGATTCCTTAAAATCAGGGCCCTATCAAGTCTTTCAATTAAGTAGGATATTAATTCAATTTATTCAAACACCTGGGAGTAACCAAAGACCCATTAGGGAATATCAGATTCTTTTGGAGTGGTGCAGTGCTTAGATATAAAAAATAGTAGTTTCACTTTAAAATGAAGCCATTAATATTTATTTGAGAAAGAAAACAACAAATACTATACGTATTTGACTAACTTTTCTGATTTGGAGTTGCTAACAATACATTTCTGTTTCTAACTGGGAAAAGGTGTAAAGGCCCTATTTTTATTTTCTCACTTTTAAAAATATTAATGGATTGATAATTATAGGAAAATGTTTATAAAAATATGATCATAGCCCTGGCCAGTGTGGCTAAGTTGGTTGGGCATCATCCTGTGTACTGAAGGGTTGCTGGTTCGATTCCCAGTTTGGGCACATGTCCAGGTTTCAAGCTCGATCCCAGGTGCCGGAAGCAGCTGATCAGCATTTCACTCTTGCATCGATATTTCTCTTTCTGCCTCCCTCTCCATTCCTCTCTCTCTAAAGAATCAATACAAAATCTTTTAAAAATATATGACAATAAAGCACAAAATCAAGGTTCAATGAGCAGGGCTTGATGCATGTCATTTCTGCTGGAAAGGTATTGTGTAATTATTGTTATGAGCCACTTTATTGAATAAGTCTCCCACATAAAATATAATAATTAAAAATAAGCAATTACTTAAATTACATAGGCTGATGCCTCATTTGTCTATATTTGAATTTTTCATGCACCTGTGAACTGAAAATTAGTATCAAGGTGCATATGACTGATCATGTGTATGGCAAGATCTTTCTATAAAGTAAAGTTTTTATAAAATTGACATTATGCTTGGAAAGAAAACATTTTAAAATTTGGTGTAGGTAGCAGCAAGATCAAAAGTCATAATGTACATACAGGTGAATAGCATTATATCAAATATGTCTTAGAATGTGAATTTTGTAAAAAGGGATGATAGATTTCTGATCTTAAATTATTTCAACACTGTAAATTCTGAATCCTGAAAAAACACACCAGGAATAAAATAAAAATTAAAATATATAAATATAAATGTGTCTGTGTGCGTGTGCATGCATACACACACACACACACACACACACACACACACACACACACACATCTTCACTCCTTCTTTGAACTCCTGGGAACCTCATACATGTCAATCCCTGCTCTGTATATGACACACCTTTTTATCTTTCTGTTAATTTCACTAGGTCATATGTTCCATATGGTAAGGATTGTATATTTCTTGTCCATTATATTTCCCTTCACTGCACATAGTTTGTTTTTGAAATATATTTCAAGAATGAATAAACTTCTTAATATTAAAAGATGACTTGCCCTAGAGGTTTTGGCTCAGTGGATAGAGCATTGGCCCGCAGTCTGAAGGGTCCTGGGTTCAATTCTAGTCAATGGCATGTACCTTAGTTGCAGGCTCGATCCCCAGCCCTGGCCAGAGTACACGTGGGAAACAACCAATTGATGTGTTTCTCTCACACTGATTCTCTCTATGTTTCTCCCACTCCCTTCCACTCTCTCTAAAAATCAATGGAAAAATATCATTGGATGAGAATTAGCAACAACAACAACAACAAAAAAATGACTCTCTTTTCTGTTCTACACATTTTTTTTTAACAAAAGGAATCCTTGAAATAAATGTGAATGACATAAAAATTACAAGGGGGGAATAGTTGGTTTGAAATGTATCAATTCACTTGATATATAGAAAAACATTGCACAACTAGAAAGAAACTAAATGACTGGAAACTTAATTGGCTTGACTTTTTTGTACTTGAATTTTATGACAATGCATTAGTCACTAAGGTAGTAGTCTGTCATTGCAGATTTGGCCAAATCTTCTACACCTTACATCAGCTAGACTAGAGCAGTGGTCGGCAAACTGTGGCTCGCGAGCCACATGCGGCTCCTTGGCCCCTTGAGTGTGGCTCTTCCTAAGCCTTAGGAGTACCCTAAATAAGTTAATAACAATGTACCTACCTATATAGTTTAAGTTTAAAAAATTTGGCTCTCAAAAGAAATTTCAATCGTTGTACTGTTGATATTTGGCTCTGTTGACTAATGAGTTTGGCGACCACTGGACTAGTGTAATGATACTGATGATACAAAAAATGAGGGGATGGCGATATCCTCAATTATTGAAAAAAAATAGCTGTGTTTAATATACAGTGCTTATTGGTAAGAAACTAACATATGGTAGTTAAATTTAAATTATAGAAGTAAAAGATAAAATGACTTTAAGGTTATAGCTCATATAAACAGAAAGACAAAGATTGAAAATTTGCAGAGATTTTTTAAAAAAATGAAGGAATTTATAATTCTGGGAGAAAATGCCAGATGCTCATAACCATGCAGCTGTTTGTGCATTTAAAATCCATGGTAGTGTAATGCAAGGGAGCAGGTCTCCAATTATGATTCAGTTGTGTGTGAACTTCAGGTCCAAATATCAAGAACATCATCAGCAGCAGAAACTACAACTCGTTGAGGTTGCCACATCACTTAATGGGAAACAGAACTTACAAGCAAAACTATACTCAGAAGTAGAAACAAATGTAAATTTCATATATAGGTTTAGCTGCAACCTCAGCTCTCTGACACCTGCTTTGGAGACAGTACCAAAGCCTCTTGAGTAAAAGCCTTCCATATTGCCTATGAAAGATGTGTAATCCTAGACTGATTTACTTTGACTCTCAATGCATGTACTTGGAAGGAATGCAAACAAATTACATATAACCTCAAACTAAAAATGACCACACGATTAAATGTTCTTTTAAAAAAATCACTGATAGGGAATTCCTACTTTCCTGTTAGTTAAAAGCAGTAAAATGTGTTTTTTACCCAGGACCCAGCACACTGTTTGCATTTAAAGATCCTCAATAAATGACTGTCAGATGAAAGAATGTGTACTCAAATGCAGCTGTATTTTAATCTGAGCTAAAACCGCAAAGATCAATAAGAATAAAAACAAAGTTTTCCCTTATATTATGTTTTTTGTTTCTGCTCCATGATTGTAACTAGATGGACAATCAATGAAATATTAAAACATTTTTATGCTAAAGAGACAAGTGCATAGATAGGGTTTTCATATTTGGTCTGATGACCACCAATTCTTCCTTCCCTTGGATCACACTACATGGCATCTTTGGGATACAGGCAGTATCATAATATCTCCTACAGCAGTGGTCGGCAAACTGGGGCTCACAAGCCACATGCGGCTCTTTGGCCCCTTGAGTGTGGCTCTTCCACAAAATACTGACTTCTGCGCATGGGCCACAAAGTTTCAATCGCACTGTTTGTGCATGCCCGCACGAGGTATTTTGTGGAAGAGCCACACTGAAGGGGCCAAAGAGCCGCATGTGGCTCGCAAGCCGCAGTTTGCCGACCACTGTCCTAGAGAAATATCTTGAATGACACTGCAGAGATGCTAAGCTGTCATTTTAGAAGATTCTTTCAGAAGAGCAAAAGCCCTAAAGATAAAAATGGGCTGTTCTCTTTTTAAAAGTGAGTAAATGTTCATCCTGGAAATTACAGATGAGGCTGAATAACTTGCTATGTGTGGAGTTCCTGGAACAAATCATCGAATACTCTATAATCACACAGAAAATTACAAAGTGCTGAATGGCAATCAACAAAGCTTTGTGAAGAGCAAATCTTTCCAGAACAATTTAATTTACTTTTTGAGAGTCTAAGACACTAGACAGGCAATGGAGGTTAGTAACTAAAATGTCATTAAAAATCAGACTAAAAAAAAAATCAGATTCGTGGACAATAAGGAAAATACAGCAGGACTTAATATATTGTGCTCAACTAGACTGTTACAGCTGAAGGTTAATTTAAGTAAAGTCATTTGCCTGGATTGATTAATACAAGTCTATTTGCTGAGTCTGACTTCACAGTATAATTTAATATCAATAACCTTTCTTTTCTTGTATGATAGGCACATATGCTAGGTGCACTTCACATATATTTTTAAATCATCATAAAAACCTTAAAAATAAAAATCTCTATTTTATAGGTGAGGATTGAAAGCTATATCACTTCATCTCTATTCTACTCTGCTTCTCACATGTCAAGCATGTTATGCTTTCTGTGTCCTTCCACATGCCTTCCTCTCTGCCTGGAGCACCTTCCTCCTGTATCGCTCAATCTTTCTTCTCCCGTAAGGAGGACTTAGGTCTTGTCTCATGTTCCTGTAATTCTTTTTATTTTCATCCATTTACATGTGTCCCTTCCCATTAGATTATAAGCTTCTAGAGGGCACTGCTGAATTCCCAGGACCCAGGAAAATGCCAGAGGAAAGACAGGTGCTTCACACATGTTTGTTGAATGAGTGAATGTTGAAGAGTTATGCAAATGAAAGGGTAAACAAAACACAGCAATTACTTTTATTGTTTTCCTCCTATTTTGTACATGCATAGATGCTAATTGTGAAGACTTAATGTGGAACTTGCTATACGCTTGGCAGAAAGGAGGCAGGTAAAAGGCCATTGCAGGACATATATGTCCTGTTCAAAATGTCCATGGAGACATCTGGTCCACCCCAAATGGTCCTTAATATTTGATTCTGTCAAGTGTCCACATAGAGAAAAATGCCACTGGGTTCAAATATAAGATGTATTTATACTTTTGGTCTACAGGATTAATCCATAAAAATACTATCATGTTTTATTGGTCCAATAACTGTGTTGTGGCTGTATTGTCAATAATAACTCTTCTGGCCTTGGTAACCTAGCTGGTAACAGCACATGGGTTAGGTAGAGGGGTAGGGGTTCGAACGTTGCAGAAGAGTGAGATTTTTATTAACTGTGCAGATCAAATGTCTCTATGGATGTTTTAGAGGGGACCAAATGTCCACTAATCATAATTATTTATGAGCAGAATATTTGAGAAATATTCACTGTTCTTACACATATGGGTTCTGGCACTGTACAGGAGTTGGCTGGGACAGCCCCAATCCCTCCCTGGGCCTCAGGCTGATATAACTCTGTGAGTTTACTCATTTTCTTCAGACCATTGTAGATTTTGATCCCAGATATGGCACGCCATCCCGGACAGCAGGACAGAAAGATCACGTAGCTCAGTTAAAGACCAGCTTGAGTGCCTTGATCCAACTATAGTGGAATCTTGACCTTGATGAGATGATTCACGTCTGAGGACTGACTGGGCTGCTTTTGTTAACTAGAGTTATTGGAAAGCCAAGTTACGTCTCAGTTTATTAACAAGCACTCAACTTCATAAATCCAGGATTTAATTTCAATAATATGGAGAAAAAAATAGGTAGAAAACCACTGACTGATTTTCTTCTGCCTGGAAACTAGAAAAACTCCTCTCAAGATTTGCAGATTTATCCTTTCTACTGTAGGATCTGGGCAGGCCTCAACAATGGCTTAAGGCTTTTACATTTTTGTCTCCTTATTGTTTACAAGGAAAAGAACAAGTATGTTAAACCACATGATAAAGGTAACTGAACACGGCTATTTTAAAAGCATGATCTCTGCAAAGTGAGACTGCCATAGGAATTGCTTATGGATGTTTTAACCCAGGGTAACTACTCTGAGAAAACCTTGCCTTACATGTGCTTTTGTGTTTCCTGCATTGCTTAACAAGTATACAAGACGAGTGTGGATGGGAGAGTTGGAAGGGGTTGACCTCAGGGAAAGTACCTCAAGCAGATTGAGGATGTTTTTAGCAAAGGCCAACTTAGGAGTACCCTAATTAAGTTAATAACAATGCATCTACCTATATAGTTTAAGTTTAAAACATTTGGCTCTCAAAAGAAATTTCAATCGTTGTACTGTTGTTATTTGGCTCTGTTGACTAATGAGTTTGCCGACCACTGGCTTAATCACTCTCACTCCCCCTGCCCCTTAGCCTTTGCTGTCAGGTTTGGTCTCCCCCCCCCCCCCCCCCCCCCCCGCTTCACTTGTGATCTTTAGTTTCCTGGGACTCTGCTTTCCCTGGCAAAAGTGCTTCCCTGTAGGGTAGTGAAGTTTCCCCTTCCCGGTAATCATTAAGGGAAAGGTTTTATTTTATTGTTTCTTTGTCATATTATAGAATCATTGATAAGCCAGACGTTCATTTTCTTTTTATTTTTTACCACTCTTTGAGGAAAAACAGTCTCAATTTGTGTTGGTGTTGGAAGAATTTTTTCACATAAAGTGAAGTGCCTTGCTATCCATATGACAGTGACTGGCATTTCCGAAGACAACTAGGATTGTAACGGAAATTTCCTAATACTTTACTGGGGAGCTAATCTCTGTTCAGGATTTTTGTTGGTGTTTATGTATTTTTGCTTTTAAGTGGCTCTAGGGTTTCTTAATAAAAGTGAAAAGGGTTTGCCATATTAAAAAATGAAAATAACAAACTGCTTTCTCTTTGATTTCTGCTTCCTGCACATCTTCACCACTGATGTTCAGTGGGTGGGATTGCCTGGTTTGAGTTCCCTGGCCCAGTGGCACTCAACAAGGATGATGAGTCCTAAGTATTTACGAAGAACTCCAGTAACTGATGGAGCTGAAGTGAAAGATGTTATTAAGTTTACTTTTCTGGCAACCTAAGCTTTAAGAATGGATGGCCACACGGGTAAGTCTTCTTGCTGCTGCCACACTGGGTATCAGCCACTAAGATGAAGAGAAAATACATTCTCTATATCCCACTTTCTGCATTGCAGCATTTACCCAGATCATGAAGGCTGTTAAGGGGATAAACAATATTATTCCAACTAGGCTTTCATAGGAATGAAGGACAGCCTAACCATTATTGACAATTTATTTTTCTTATATAAGATCCTGTATTGTGTGTTTCAATCAACTGACCTTATAGATTGGGGACTGTCAACCCTCTTCAACAATTCTAGTTTCTTTTAGATGCTGAGTGACTTGGCTATCACCAAGAAGCAGGGTATTGCCATTCACTGTATTTTAGGAGATTATGAGGGAGGCTCAAGTATAAGATTACAGAATACAACTATAATTATCCTCTTACTTTCAGTTAATTAAAGATAACTGTTAAATGAGAAGATTTTTAAAAAGCCCCCAAAATATAAGGACACAAAGAAATCAGAAATGGCATATGAAGTTCTCTGAGTGTAACCCAAGACAAAGATCCCCTAGGAGAGATGCTGGTGGCACACAAAAGGGTATGACAAATTCTCCTTAAACTCCACTCACAACCCTCCACACCTGCCAAGAATCTTTTAAATTTTTTCCTTACCTATTTCAAAACATGCTGTTCAAATTTTTGAAAAACATTATGTTTCCTTTTAGAGAGAAAATATGTTTTCTGGACTATAATTTAACTAGAGGCCCGGTGCACGAACTCATGCATGGGTGGGGTCTGCCGGCCTGCCCTGATAGGGGCCGATAGGGACAGGCTGGCAGGGGGAGGGGCTACGGTGGTTGGCTGGCCGGCCCTGCCCCCTGGTTGAACTCCCGGTCGAGGGGACAATTTGCATATTAGCCTTTTATTATATAGGTTTTTGCGTTTCCAGTGGGATAATGTTACTAGTGATTTTTAAAAAGCATGTTCTGGATTTCACACTTTGGGTATAAATAATATCAGCTCTCCACACTCTTCCTGGAGAGAGCTGGCCACAACCCTATGTGAGGGTTCAATGCACACCTCTGGCTTAACATCTTTTGAAATAAAATTTAGGAAATAAGCATTCCTAGTATGTAAAATGCAATTTCAGACTCATTGGATGAAACCAGGCCATTTTTATCCTCTCACCAGATTGTTAGCTGACATATGAACTTTTGCATCCATGCCCTATACATAGTATTGAGTGAAATATAACTGTGGAGAATAAAGGAGACATATTTAATAATAATAAAAAGAGTTTAAGTCTTTAAGGTGAGTTAAGAGTACTGCATGTGCATGTGCACACACACACATTTCATAACTTTTCACTCAAAATTTAACAGCAAAGGATGATCTTAGTTGAGACAAGATTAGTGACCTGTAAGATCAAGCTGAACAAATATTTTAAAGCACAGAAGAAAAATAGAGAGACAACAATCATAAGAGAAAATGAGGAGGGGGGGAAAAAAAGAGTAGATGGAAAAGTAATAATTGAATAAATAATAAACATTTTCCTGACAAATATCTTAGTCTGCCAACTGAGAAGACTCCCTAGTTTGGACAGTTCAAATGATAAAAGGCATACAAAGTATATCACAGTAAAGTTCTGAACTCTAAAGATGCTCAGAAAGTCTTACAAGCTTCCCCAAAGAAATCAGAAAACCAATCAACCAACAGCAACATAAATCTTTCAAGTGAAGAAAAAAAAAGAAATTGACATTAGATTTTCAATCTATAATGTTGGAATCTATGCTATAGAAGAATGAAATCCTTTGATGATTAAAAGAAAATCTATAATAATAAAAGCATAATATACTAATTAGACCTATGTCCTTCTGGACGTACTTCCTTCCGGACAAAGCCGCAGCAGGCGGGGGGCTGAGGCAGAGGGGGCCGAGGCAGAGGTGGCTGCCGCAGTGGTAGGGGCCAAGGCCCTTGCATGAATTTCGTGCATTGGGCCTCTAGTAAATAAATAACAATCCTTGAACAAGAACAGACATGTTGCAAAAGAAATGATGATCATAATAATTGAGAACATAATCACTAAACTACAGCAGAAAACAGAGGAATTGGCAGGGGGATGAGAAGGGGGAGAAGTTCAAGTTTGAGTAGGGGATGGTGGGAAAGAAGGAGAGGAGAAAAGCAAAGGTACTCTGATAATATAACCCTTATGGGGTAGGAGGGAAATGGGGGGAAAATAGAGAATGTTGGAAAATGAAAGAGTTGGTATTTTATTTTTACATGATGATAGAGAAATACGTATTTGATTATAAACAAAAAGGGCATCAAGGATTTAAAGAAATGAAAAATAAACTAAGGCTTATGAGAAGAAATACTTGCAAGTAAATTAGATGCCTTTGCAAACTCTCATCTTTAATCTCATTTAATCATTGATCTTTCATGTTCTAACAGTGGAATATGAGAAAAAAAATTCCATATCACTTTTCAAATGACAAAGAAATAGGTAAATCAGAGCATGAGTTAGATAATGTGTCTAAGAAAATTCCTGCCACTTACTAAGCACTCAATAAGTGGTAATTATTTTGACTGATTTTAGAGAAACTTGCTCTGGTTATTCTCCCTGGTGTATAACAACTGAAATAAGCATGGTTTCTTGCAAAAGGCAACAGACAGGCAACCGTTAAACCTGGGCTGAACCGTAGAGACCTGAGCCCTTCCTGCTGCAGGTGAGAAAATGCAGGTTAGAGGAGGGAACTGACCTATTCCAAGTCACACTTCTGCTACATGGCATGGCTCGAATGCTCACTTATAGAAATCCAAAATTTGAATTTATAAATTAAGCAATGTTAGGTGTAATGATTCCTTCTACAAATAAATGTTTCTCATTATTCTCCTGAGACATTAGGTTTCAGAACCCCACACAGTTCTGTGGTTTTGTTCTCTAACATATGCGCTTAAGAAAAATGTGGTGATTAGAGACCGTGGTGCTTACTTTTTGGTCAATGTATTTGTTGTCCTCAATTGCAGACCGTTTGGAGTGATCACATGATGAGGAAGAGGCTGACGGAAGGCTTCTTAAGAGGCAGCAAGTGTCCTGTTGCTGGCGATCAATAAACTGCTTCATAAAACTTTCCCTTTGCAAATGAAGTAGACATACATGAAGCATTATTGATGAGATGGAGCAAGTGGTGGCATTTTGCTTAAGCTATAATAAAGCACTGACAACGTTTGTAGACAACAAGATATGCCATAGATGAATTACCAAAGTAATGAATTTAGAGAAAGCTTCCTAAATCTTGGTCATTACTGCTTTACAAAGGTAATGTCCCTGAAATAACTTAAAAGATACTATGAGTTTGGTAATTCAGAGTCTCTTTTAATCCTATTGTGGTAGTAAGATACTTTTTCCCCTTCAAAGGCTTGAAAGAATTAGTTCATTTCTCTGAACTTCCAATCATTTTAAGAATCTCTGAGAGATAATTTTGCATTTAAAGACTCAAAATAACTCAAAAAAAGTTACTTCATCTGATCTCTACAGCATGGTGAGAATTCAAATAACATCTTTTCAAATAACCACTAATCTTGTATCTAATTTACATGTCTTTTATACCTCATATTTTCAGCTTTTAAATTTTTTAAATAATCAGAAACGCAAAATATATTTCCATTTGAATTTTAAATATTATTGTACCACCTCTAGTCTCATACTTTTATAATGGCCCCATAGAATTGTTTTTAAAACCAGTTACATAATAAGGTCATATTTCATAGTACCCTGGTTCTGTTTGTAATTTTTGACCTATAACAAAGAATTTCCTTTAATTTTTTAAAATAACTGTTTTAAAGCATCTTCTATGCAACTGTGTAATTGGAGGGCAAAATGGTAGAAAATCAAATTGGCGTGAGTGGGGAATGCCATGGTTCTTCTATCAAAAAGAGGAAGACAAATTATATTGTAATCAGACATGGCACCCTAAACAATGCTGTTACAGTAGTACGGAAACCTGTCAGTGCCATTTCTCTATGGATTTGAAAACAGAAGGGCCTCAGTTGAGGGTCAGAGGTGGATGTCTATCTGCCATCTCTGTGACCTCAATGACCTTCGCCAGTTACCTGGGAAGTCAAATCCCCAAGGAGCATCTCAGGGAGGAGCAGTGGGTAGCAGCCTTCTTGCTAAGGCCTATATACTTCTCAGATGACACTGCTCTGAGTATACTGCTTAAAGGGGTCAATGGTTTGTAAACACAGAGTGAGTAGAAAGACAGAGAATAACTTTTAAAAATCCACAACCTGGTGAGTTTGAAAAAAGGGCTGAATCAGATGTAAGATGAGTCATTTACAGTATATTTGAGATAAACAAAGAAATGCGTTCATACCTGATTTTAGGAACTGTAAAATCTGAAGGAAGCTTTGAGATTTTCACCATCTGCGGTCTGTTTGGAAATTTCTCAAAGATTCGAAGACGCAGAGGGAGTTTTTCTTTGGTATCGGCATTTGCTTCACTTTGCTTTAACTAAAGAAAAAATAGAAAGAAGGAGAAAAGGGAGGAAACTATAGTGCTGTAAGTCAGAGATTATGAATTTTTTTGAATCAAAGAAACAAGAGTTGTTACATGAAGACACAGTAGATGGCAGCAAAGAGCTACCAAGTATACTTCTGTCCCTGCCCTCCATTGCTCTCTGAGCGCTCAAACTGAGCATGGGAAAACCAGAACAAAACCAAAACTAAACAAAAATCTAAACCAGAAAAAAAAAATTAGAAGAAAAAACATTATGTGGTTTTATTCCCAAATGTAGGCCCCTTTTCATACCAAACATTTTTTATTGTTGATTTATTTATCACTAACATAACCAAACAAAATGTGTTTTATAATTGTGTGCTAGAATTAGAATCCAAATGGATAAAATAATAAATGGAAATCCTAAGTAGTACTATTTGAAAAGAGGGAAAATGTGAAGAAAATTGGTCACTTATTGTAGCAGATTAAAAAGAAAAGCTCAAAATGGAAACAACACAGAAGAGTTTTCTATATAGTAAAAAAGATGGTTGGGAATTATTACATTATGTGCTATTAAGTATCTCTATAACAAATGATAAGCAAATGGTATGTATGCATGTATGTATGTATGCATTTGTTTTTCTATAAGAAGGTTTAAATTTTTTTTAAATTTGATCATTGACAGTATCACAGATGATCCCCACTTTGCCCCTTTTTCCTCACTCCACCCAAGCCCTCCTCCCAAGCCTTCCCCACACTATTGTCTGTGTCTATGGGTTATTCACATATGAATATATATTCTTTGGTTACTCTCTTCCTGTCCCCTCTACCCTCCTCTACATTGAGATCTGTTATTTTGTTCCATGTAGCCATGCCTCTAGATCTATTATGTTTGTCAGTTTATTTTGTTCATTGGATTCCACATATAAGTGAGATCACATAATATTTGTCTTTCTCTAACTGGCTTATTTCACTTAGCATAACAGTCTACAGGTACATCCGTGCTGTCGCAAAAGGATAAGATCTCCTTTTTGAAGTCCATGGTGTAAATGTACCACAGCTTATTTATCCACTCATCTACTGATGGGTACTTGGGCTGTTTCCAGCTCTTAGCTATTGTAAACAATGCTGCTATGAACATTGGGGTGCATATATTCTTTCTGATTGGTTTTTTGTTGTTGTTTGTTTGTTTTTTAAATATATTTTATTGATTTTTACAGAGAGGAAGGGAGGGGGATAGAGAGTTAGAAACATTGATGAGAGAGAAACATCGACCAGCTGCCTCCTGCACACTCCCCACTGGGGATGTGCCCGCAACCAAGGTACATGCCCTTGACTGGAATCGAACCCGGGACCCCTCAGTCCGCAGGCCGACGCTCCATCCACTGAGCCAAACCGGTTTGGTGGTTTTTATATTTCTACAAATCAGGATTCAGGGAAGCCAAGGCTTAATATCACAAACTGGAACCAACGCTGAGTGAAGGAGACATCGTAAGAATGGACTTGGCTGGCAGAATTCTGACTTGAAAAATGATGTAGTGGCTTCCACACTTGCTCATCCTCCCTTCTTTCCCCTCCCATGGCTGGCTTCTCTTGAGGCCCTTCCTTACTGCTCTTGACCATTCCCTTCCTCCCTGACCTTTGTACAGACGGAATTCACATCTGCAGGTCCACCCTCTCTCCTGTCCTGACTCTGCAACCTGCATCTTTGAACATGGATTCTGTATGAAGAGTACATCTAATTCAGGGAGCCTTTTTAGTCAGGTTATGATGATTCCAAAGCCATCAGCTTCTTATCTCTTGTTGAGTATGCTTTTCCTTTATAATTACAATTTGTCTTGTGTTTGCGTAAAGATTACCATAAGAGTTCTTATAACAGGAAGACAGGTAGCAGCTGCCTTGTACCCATATGGGGGATATCCCAACTGACCAGAGAAAACATGCGGTTGCATTTTTGGAGAACATCACAATTTTAATACAATATATGGTGCAGTTGTCCAATTGGTTGTAAGCCATAGTGAGATTATTTGTTTCATTTCTAGATCAGAGAAATGTGCCCTTTTTCTCATTGTACTACAAAATCTAAAATCTTTGTTTTATATAATAGAAACAATTCACTTTTGCCATTTCTATGTTTTATTTAATTCTGTGGCTTGTTTAATTCCTGTCATAGGTGGTAATCTCATTTAGGGAAGGGGCTGCTCCTGCTCATTGCCTTCCTCCCTCCCAAAATGGAGCACTGAGCACAGCACGTTCTCAATAATTTGATGGTTATGATAATGACAGTGATAAAGGATTAGCTCCCAAAGGCACAAAACAAAATGACTAGCATGTCCATGAGATGTAGGCGATTAGAAAAAGGGTTCCACACATAAACAAAGATGTTCATGAAAAAGAGACTTCTTTTCTAAAAGCTCATTGACACAACTAAGTAGAGTATACTGAAAAAGAAAAAGCAGTTAGTAAGTTAAGTCAGACCAGAAAGAAAGACAATTATATGAGGCCAAAGAAAGAGACCTGAAAAGTGGAGAAGATAGAGCAGAACTAAGGTATTTAGTTCATGCATTTGCCGACAGATTTATTTATACATTGATGCAGTCACTTATAAATCAAATCCTAGAGGCCAGGTCATTGTTAAGTTCTGGGGCTAGAAAAATAACTAAGACACAGCATTTTCCCTCACAGAATCCACATTATAACTAATAGATGGTTATAAAAACAGATGATGACAATAAAAGAGAAGAGCTACTCTAGCCAAGATATAAACAAAGTGCTGGATACACAGGTGAGGAGCAAAGAGACAAATAAGAAAAAAAAATGAAGATGCTACTTCTACTTTCAGAGACTTCTTGGGCAGCAGAATGGCTACACCTAACTGTTAGTCAACATAGGGGATCTATAGGTACCAACACTGGTATACACATTTATGAGAATTAAATGTTCAAAAGACTCAAGAGCAAATGGTATATTAATCAGGAGATATCATCAAAATAAAAACATGAGGCTCTTTTCTAAAAGCCTCTATGCGTGTCCATTCTCTCGATCCCTACCAATACTTTTCTGGTCAAAGATACCACCTGGGCTCCTGTACTAGCTTCCATGGTCTTCCCATCTGGTTTGGCTCCTTCGAGTCTGTTCTCCACCCTGTGGCCCTAGTAGTGTTCTCACCTTCTTGCTTAAACCCTTCAATGGTGTTCCATTGCTCTCAAAACTCTCAATCTTTCCGAGTTAATACCCGATTTAGCTACTCCCTATCTGTCCAGCCTCGCCTGGCTCTCTGCCTACATATCATCTTCTTCTAGTTCCTCAAAACTGCCTGGACCCTCTGCCTCAGAGGCTTTGCACATGCTGGTCCCTCTGTTGGGAGCTCTTCTCCTCCCCTCTCTTTTTTATTCTTCATCAACTTTTTCTACTTGTTCTTCTGATTTCAGTTCCATTACCAATTCTTCAGAGAAACTTTCTGTGACCAACAAGGTCTTCCTCATAGCATATTGGGTTGGACTATATTGTTGTTTGTGTAGGTCAAAGCACCCCAAAATAGGCAATTTCTTATGGCTCAATCTAATACATATCATATTAGCTTCCTATGACTGCTATAACAAATTATCTCAAGATTGGTATCTTAAAATAACAGAAATTTATTCTTTCAGTGCTCTGGAGGCTAGAGTTCCTAAATCAAAGTCCCAGAAGGCCATGCTCTCTCAGAAGGCTCTTGGGAAGAATCATTCCTCGACTTTTCCAAGCTTCTCATGTCCTTGGTGTTTCTTGCCTTGTGGCTGCATCCTTTCAATATATGCCTGTGTCCTCAAAATGCCTTCTTGCCCCTCTGTTTCTGTCTTTCTATCTGAATCTTTCTCTTTTCTCTTACCAAAACACCGATCACTGAAATCAGGGTCCACCCTAAACCAGTGTGATTTTAACTGATTACATTAGCAAAAATCTGATTTCCAAATAAGATCCCATTCTGAGGTTCTGGGAGGACATGAATTTTTTTGGGGCGGGCACTATTAAATTCACTACATAGAGCATTATTTGAAATTATAGTATGTGACCATACTATATCTCTGAACACTGTATCTCTTTCCTGAGACTGTAAATGCTAGGAGGGCAAGGACAGTGTGGGGTTTTTTTCATAATTTCATATCCAGGGCCTGTCACTATATTTTACACAAAGTAAGCTAAACAAAGATTTGTTGAATAAATAATTATACTGATCAGGTGGCAGAACTAAACTCTCTAGCAGATAACTGAGAAAAGAAAGGATTTTAAATATTCCCTGAAGGATGGAGAGATAAGCAGAAGATATCTATTTACCGATTAAATAAATGTGTTTGTGTGGAGTATAGGTGTCCCTGGATTCACAGAAGAGAATAAAATTTGACTCTATGGCATTTAATCTGAACTTCTGTCTGCTACTGATGAACTTACTGATGAATGCTTAGAATAAATTTAGACATAACATTTTACTAGTATATTAATCTAATATTCCAGAATATAATGTTTAACATATCTAGGTTGCCAGTATAAAAACTAATCACATTACCTATATGTTTTTAAAAATAAAACTTATTCTAATTTGTATTAGAGTTACTTATCTTCCTTAAAAATTGCAAACTCCTTAGGGACCAGATTCAATTTTTTAAAATTTACTTTATAGCACCTTCTAGAGAGTAAAAACACAAGAACTATTAGTGAATAAATAAATTAGAATTCAGCATGAGTTTGATCATTGCATGGCAAAAGAACAAAGAACAAATGAGAAGCTGTTTTTGATGACTCAGAAGGTTCTTCAGGATACTACAACCCTCTTCCTGAGTATGAGGCATTGCTGCTCCATAGATGTGCAGGAGGGCCAATTAAAACAGAAAGATTCGTGGCTACTCAAACGGTAGCTACACCAGGCCTCTCTACTAAGTCACTAAATAAGGGACCTCTTTTTGAATAGCAGTTATGAATTTCACAACATAACGTTAAGTAAAGGCAATCAGACAAAACAAGAGTACATACTGAATGATTCCAATTCTATAGTTAAAAAACAAGCAACGATCTATGCTGCTAAGCGTCAGGAGAGCGGTTACCTAGGGATGGGGGTGAAGCGTAATAACTGGAAGGGTGTATGGAGAAGGAGTTCCTAACGGGCCTTTACTCTTTTTTTTTTTTAATCTGTGCGCTGTATGTGTTCAGTTTGTAAAAATTAAGCAAAATGTCTCTTTCTATGTGTTTATATAGTACAGTAAAAAACTTTTTTTAAAAAAAGGGCAGATAATGCTGTAGAGCAAAATCATTTAATCCTTACTTCACTGCTATTAATCACGATAACCTTGTTCATTTCTCCTTACCCATTCTATGATTACAATTAAGATATAAAAAGAGAAAAAGAGAAAAAAGAGCAAGATGTGTGTGTGTGTGTGTGTGTGTGTGTGTGTGTGTGTTGGGGGGGGGTAGGTGGTGGAAAGTGTGAGGAGGTTGAGGCAAACAGGATAAAGAATAATATTTCATGGCATTTTGAAGCCACTGTAAAGTTCCTTAATATGTGATAAAATGGTATTCTACTTTTTATCCAAATGCTTTCCCCTCCTTGCTTATAAGCAGAGATTTTCCAAGATCAAATTTGCTTTGATGGCAATGAGTGAATAATATGGACTATAAGAACTGGATAATAATTTAAGATCTTTATACTATACCACAAAAGCAGACCTATCATATAGCAATTCTAATTGCAATTGGTCATGTAAAAATTATTTCAAGGTCATGATTCTTGGATGGAAGGAACATAATGCAGAGAATCCCAAGATTTTATTCTTTACCCTGAAAAAAAAAACAACTAATGTAAAGAACAGAACAAAGGAAGGAGTTTGAAATGGCTTCCACCGGGCATGAGGTCTGGCTGCCACAGATCGGATGATAGCTTTGTACCAGACTCACAGGGCAAAAAAACACACATTTTCAAAAAAGAAATGGGAATCAAA
Organism: Myotis daubentonii; assembly: GCF_963259705.1. Taxonomy (NCBI): domain Eukaryota; kingdom Metazoa; phylum Chordata; class Mammalia; order Chiroptera; family Vespertilionidae; genus Myotis; species Myotis daubentonii. The sequence goes on from NC_081841.1 coordinate 183,255,399, forward strand.
GAAAAAAAATTCAAACCTTGAGCTTTAAAAAATATAAATCATCTAAGCTCAGTGCTATTCTCTGGCTCAGCACCTGCCTTGCTGAGATATCATTACCCATTGGGCGGCTGAAAGCCTTTTGCTTTCCTTGTGCTTCTCCAGAGAGTTGGGTGTAATTGCTCTGCATGACACATACCCTGTTCTGCCTCATCGCTTAAATCTTCCACATTTCAGCCTGTGTTTTCTTCTGTTAAAATATTCAAACAGTATTTCATTTCAGTTCCTTTCCGAATGCTACGACAAATAACTGAATGGAAGGATGACACTAACTATCCATTTTTGTAATTTTTGGTGTGGTTTCTCGAAAAGAAAAACAATTTAAAAAGCATTCAGACTTGGGAAAGAGTCCTCATTTTAGGATCTAGTCCATGCTAGTCTGGACGTGCAGAGATCTGTGGGTGAACGTGACTGAAGAGTATTTGTTGAGTGTTCGGTATATGAAAACGATCACATTATTTTTGATCTGGAGAAAGGAGTTCCTCTTTGTGACCTGGGTAGATTAAAGCAGAATTCTCTTTGTTTCTTTGCATGATGGCTTTTTTTTTTTTTTCTGTTACACATGACACAGTGATTCAGAATTGAGTTTTTTCCTAACGCATAAACTACGATTTTTCAAGAAAGTTTCTCTTGCTATTTTGCCTCTGTGATTTTACAACCCGAATGGCAGGGCTTCTGGGTTAAAACAGATGGGCTATCTGGAGGAACGATCGAACATGTTGGTTTTTATTAATATCCCTGTGTTACTATAAAACATTGATATATAAATATAAACTATATCTCTCCCTAGCCTGTTGAATTCTATAAAGAATTTCTTGGGGGGAAGACCTTTTCATGTTTATCCCGGGCAAAGGTCTGTTTGGCCACACGATTGCTTGCAAGACAGCAATACCGTACCCTTTAAAAATGTTCCCTTTCAAAAGTGCTTAAGTCCTTGATCTTTTTCCCCTTCTACAAAAATTTTTAATAAATCTGGTACTTCCAAGGTCAAATTGGGGTTTTATGAATGTAAATTGCAGGGCTCATTTCTTGGTTTACATATGGATCATAAAAGCTGTATTTTTATGTGACAGCTGACACCCCAGAATGTTCAAAGTAATTTCATAACCGATTAATGGCATGTGGTGTTTCCTTTTCCACATCCCTCAACAGATTCAAGAGCTGTTGCTCATTCACCTTTACAGCATACGCTTGAAGGAAATGGGGAGAGGGGGGATGTTCTCGGAGGAGCTGGTACACTGGGGAACTGAGGGGCGGCTGTGCTTCCTGGTTTGGGAGGCCAGCAGAGCACTCTTGGGCTGTTGCATTTACACCATCTTTGGACCTCCCTAAGAAGCACACAGAACGTTCACTTTCATGCTCTCGTAAGATCTTGTTGAAACCTAAGGTCTTTACAGGCTTTACATGTCATGCAGAAGGGTACCTTGTGCAGCAATATAAATAATATCTGCCACAAGGCGAGGCTAGCAGAAAATGCTAACAAGTTAGTAAGCGGGGGAACTAACATGCCAAATTAGATCAGAGGGATAAGTTTTCCTTATATTATTGTCCCTTAAAGTGTCATTAATAAAGTTAATGATTTCTTAGAGACAATAGTAATGAACAGTTTTGTTTTGTATGTTTTTTTTGTCTTCTTCTAGGTCCGAAAACCTGTATGTTATATTATATCTTTCTTGTGTTATTCAACTGAAACACAATTGTTCCCATTAGGGAATTAACTGAGCCATCGAAACATGTTCATTATGATAAAAAAATGCATTTTTTTTGCTTCATTTCAGATGAAATTAAAGTTTCATGTAAACTAGATGCTTGGTTCCTGTTATGAGATTAATATTTAGTAAGTAATAGGAATAAAGCCCATACCAAAGGGAATTCAGAATATATATAGTGTTCTCATATAACTGTCCTCTCTTTTTGATTTAGAAAACATAAGAGACAATATCCTCTAAGTAAAAACAGTAAAAAAGTAAGAATATGTGCATTTAAATTTTTGTTCAATTTTATAATCTCTCAGCCACTCTGGATTTCAATGTTCTCAAATGAAAAATGGGAATCCTTATTCTTTTATATAAATGCCAGATATATAAGTGACATAGCATATTGCCTGTAATTTGAATTACTCAAGGGAAATGTGCTATAAAAACCAAAGCTGCTCTGCCAGTGTGGCTCGGTGGTTGAGTGTTGACCTCTGAACCAAGAGGTCAACAGTTCTATTCCTGATCAGGGGCACATGCCCAGCTTGTAGACTTGACCCTCAGATATTTCTCTCTCATTGATGGTTTTATCTCTCTATCCCACTCCCTTCCTCCCTCTCTAAAAAAAATAAATAAAAACATATTAGAAAAGGAAAAAACTGAAGATCACTATGCCCCAATAACTGGTAGTTCTATATGAACAAGATCTCATCTCAGTAAATGGAGATAAATGACGAGGAAAGCACATACAGGGTGGGGCAAAAGTAGGTTTCCAGTTGTTAGTATGGAAAATCTATCTATACTAGTAAAAGGGTAGTATGCTAATAGACCGAACGTATTTTGGATGGCCATCCGGATGTCCTTCTGGACAAAGCCACAGCAGCTTCCTGAGGCTCAGGGAAGCTGAGGATGGTGGCTGTCCAGCCACCCAGGGCCGGCCCAAGGCTCAGGCAAGCCGGGGAGGATGGATGCTCAATGGCCCGAGGCTCAGTTAAAGGCTGATCAGGCTGGCAGGGGAGCAGTTAGGGGGCGATCAGGCCAGCAGGGGAGCCATTAGGGGCATCAGGCTGGCAGGCAGAGGTGGTTAGGTGTGATCAGGCAGGCAGGTAGGCAAGTGGTTAGGACCCAGCGGTCCCAGATTGCGAGAGGGATGTCCGACTGCAGGGATCGAGCCTAAACCAGCAGTCAGACATCCTCCAAAAGATCCCAGATTTGGGGCCGGGCTGAGGGACACCCCTCCATGTATGAATTTCATGCACGAGGCCTATAGTCTACACTAATAAAAAAGAAACATGCAAATTGGTGCCACTCCGCTACGCCCACCAGCCAATCAGAGCGACTATGCAAATTAACCCAACAGATGGGGGTTAATTTGCATATGCAGGCACAGAGCAAAGACTGAAGGCTCCAGCTGGATTGAAGACTGAAGACTGAAGACTGAAGAGGCTTTGCTTCTCCGCTGCGGCTGCAGCTGGGTTGCAGCAGAGAACCAAGCCTCGCTGTGGCCTGACCAAAGGCCTGGGTCCCAGGTGCCGGAGGAACACCGGTGCCGGCAGCCAGGGGAAGAAAGGCCTATTGTGGGAATCTTCGTGCAATGGGCTTCTAGTATATATATAAAAGCCTAAGTTACCAGCAGACTGGTAGCTATGACATGCACTGACTACCAGGGAGCAGACGCTCAATGCAGGAGTTGCCGAGCTACAGTGACTTGGCAGCTATGGTTCTCAGGTGACACACATAGAATCAGAGAGGAAGGAGCCCAATTATGGGGTGCGTCACCCAAGAACCACCCTCTCACATTCCAGGACCCCTTGGGGGATGTTGGAGAGCCGGTTTCAGCTGGTCCCCGCAGGCCAGGCCGAGGGACCCCACCGGTGCACAAATCTGTGCACCAGGTCTCTAGTAATACAATAATTAATAAATATAATATGAGAATAAACCATTTTGCCTACTCACAACTGAAAACCTACTTTTGCCCCACCCTGTATGTGCTGTTGCCCCCTCTCATTCCGCTACTCTGGGACCACCTCATCCTTTCCCAATCTTTCCCATTCTTCCTCTTTACTGTGTTGATTGATTTTCTCGTCTCCTGGTTTAAAAAATGAAAATAGGGAGAAGCAAACATGTCTCCTTATCATGTGTCCTTCTTTATTCTTCTCTTGCTTCTTGAAAGAGTTGCCTATGCTCAGCATCAAAGCTATTTATGTATACTAATGTCCCACTTACCTTCCACCTTCTCTGGTCTCAGGTCTCTCCCTGTCTTTGCCAGTCCCCAACATTTCCCATGTTGCTGAATCAAATGGTTACTTCATCATCCCGGATTTTATCTCACTGCCATTCCTTAAACCCTCCTAACTGGATTTTCATTGTAATTGTGTCTTATTAAATTCATCTTTTTAGAACACCATTAAAAGAAATGTCACCAAGTTCCCAATCCTCAAAGTAATTCAAAGATGTTCAGTTGTGTATAGAAAATGCAAATCTTCTTAGCACAGCATACAGTAGCCTCTAGCGCCTTGCCCTTTAGACTCTAATAATACTGATTTGTACATCCTTCCAACACAGCCTTATTTCACATGTTTGTGCCTTTGGATATGCCACTTCTCTGCCTACAATACACTTTCCTTCTACCCTTGATGAACTCTTATACATTCTTCAAAAATCATCTCCTCTAGGAAGATTTCTCAGAATAAAAACAACAGGTAGCTGAAGTTGTAAACAAGTGTGCTACACACTATGCTGAACACTTTCCATTGCTAATATTATTTAATCCTCAAAATAGACCCTGATGTAGGTACCATAATTAGCTCCATATTCTAGCATGTTAAAGATGAGGAAACTGAGGTCCAAGGAGATCATGTAAGCTGCCCAAGGCCATGCAGCTAGAAGTGGTAGCACTGAGATTTGATCACAATCTTTCTGACTCCATAGCTTGAGTCTCTAAACACTGTTGTATACTGCCTCATCAAAACATTTTCAAGCAATAGATGGACTTCTACTTCTGCAGTGTTGCACCTGCTATTTCTTTTATATGGGACATTTTATCCCGCTTTGCTAACAAAATATTATTCATCATTTTTAGACACATCTTGCCAACTTGAGTCTCACCTGAGTTAGCCATGTCTCCCTCTATGCCTCTTTATCTTTCCCCTGGTAAGATGGCACATTTTTAACAAAGGACAGAACTCTTTGTAGCCCCATGGCCTTACACTGTGCATTTACACACGTAAGACAATGATAACACAATGGTGATGAGATGAAGAACAAAAAGGCAACATCAATGGCGTCCCATAAACAGGTCGAAATGGCCCATTTGTGACATTTCTCATCAGCCTGTATTCTTTTCTAAGTTCTTTACACTGTTGAATCAGCCATATTAACAAACACAACAAATCCCTTCAATTTCAGATGAGTTATATTACTAATAAAGATGAAGAGGAGAAATGACAGGTCACAGCACATTTTTGTTAGAAACAAAATCAAAAGAAGCTTTTGATTTGGCTCCTGATGACATATGTTCCAATTTTTTAAGATCAAAAAAGCATAATTAACTATAAATTACATACCACATATTACAATATAAAGCTTCACAGATGTATGCACCTTGGAACAAGGCAACACAACAGCCAATGTATGTTTTTATATGCTGTGTTATTAGAGTTCACCATCACAGAAAATTCTTATCTCATTAAAAAAGCTTTATTTTGAAATAACTTGAAACTTACATAAGAGTTGCAAAGATAATCCAGAGTTTCAAAATACCCTTGACCCGGCTTTTTCCTGTGTTAGCATTTTACGTAACTATAGAACATTTGTAAAAGTAGGAAATTAACCTTGGTCAATGCTTTTAACTAAAGTGCATAAGTTATTTGAAATTTCCAGGTTGTCTTTTTTTTTCTGTTTCAGAATCCCATCCAAGATACCACATTGTACTTCACTGTTATGTCTTCTTAGGCTCCTCTTAGCTGTGATAGTTTCTCAAACTTTCCTTGTTTTAAATTGAGCTTGACAGTTTTAAAGAGTTCAATTGTAGAGTAGGGCTGTCTGATGCTTTCTCATGATTAAACTGAGGTTATGGTTTTTTTGAATAAAGGTGATATGTTCATCTTATCATACCAGGGGGTACATGACATCAATAATCCTTGATATTGGTAATGTTAACCATAATCACTTGTGTAAGTGTGTCTGCTAGTTTTCTTCACTATAAAGTTACAATGTTTCCCTTTCCTTACACTATAAGTTAGAAGCCAGTCAGTAACTCTGGCTGACACTCAAGGAGTAAAGAATTAAGTTTTATCTCCTAGAAGGAAGGAGTATAGAAGAATTTGTAGACACATGATAAAACCATCACAATATTTTTAAAAAATGATTTTGGGGGAGAAACTTTCAGGCCATCTAAGTACCCTATTTCTCCTTAAAGTTTCACATACTAATTTTAGTGTTCATCAATAGAACTTGCCTATACTAATTGTAACTGCATTGTCCTGTGGATGAAAAAGGGGGCTATATGCAAAGTAACCTCACAAAGTGATCTGATCACAAATTCCTAACTGAGAAAGTCATGGTGAGTAGTCATGCCCAGGCCTACAACTTCTTTAGTAAAATGTTTTAAGCCAGCCCCATCCATTGTTCTTGTTCAACTAGGTTAAGACACATTAGAAATACCAGATTCAATACCCCTAAAAGAGGAGGCTAGTATTTATCCTCACCAGAGCATAAAATCTTGTTAACTATCCTGTAATCCAATCCCAATCTTGTTTCCTCCAATCCTCCTTACATCTCCTGCTTAATTTCAAATGTATAAAAGAAGCTGCAAAACTGTTATTCTCCAGAGCATTTAAAATCTTGCTCCATGGCATATGCTTTCGACAGTTCTAATGATGATTTTCTATTTCCCTCACTTGTCATTCTATTATTTTTATCAGTTTACATTTCTGATTTGAAATTATCCTGTGAGAAAGCATTCTGCCTTCTCCAACATTTTTTATTTAATCACTTATGTATACACTAGAGGCCTGGTGCATGAAATTTGTTCATAGAGGGGGGAGGGTCCTTCAGCCCAGCCTGCACCCTCTTCAATCCGGGACCCCTCGGGGGATGTCTAACTGCCTCTCACAATACAGGACCGCTGGCTCCTAACCGCTCACCAGCCTGCCTGCCTGATCGCCCCTAACCCCTCTGCCTGCCTGTCTGATCACCCTTAACCACCTCTGCCTGCCTGCCTGATCGCCCCTAACCACCTCTGTCTGCCTGCCTGATCACCCCCAACTGCTCCCCTATTGGCCTGATCAGCCCTAACTGCTCCCCTGCTGGCCTGATTGCCCCTAACCACCTCTGCCTCGCACTGCACCCAGGACCCAGGATTCCCTCCTCCAGCCTTTTGCAGGCACCTGGGACCCAGGCTTCCCTCCTTCTGGCCAGTCACAGGCACCCAGGACCCAGGCTGGCTTCACCCAGGCTGGCCACAGTCACAGGGGACCGTGGGCAGGTGGCTTTGCCCGGGCTACAGCCGCAGGTGCAGACGCTTGGGACAGCGGAGTGTGCGGCTTGTCCCTCTCCTGGGCCACAGCCTGGCTGGTCCCCATTCCTCTCTCCCCAGTGTTGAGTGTCTGAGCCATTATGGCATGATGGTGTGACAACCATTTGCATATTAGCTCTTTATTATATAAGATATGTATGTTTTTTTGACTATCTTATTCTTTGGGTTATAATCCAAAACTACTGTTTTTTATTTTATGCCTTGGCCATTGGGAGGTCTTTCAATTGAGTCCTCTACACTTTTGATATAGCCTTATCTTCCTTTTGTTTTAAAGCTCTTCCTTATTTTTTGGCTCCACAAAACACGTACGTCTCATCTTGAGTCTTCCCTGATTCAGCTCTAGAATTAGCCATTTCTTCAAAGCGTTGATTTGTTATTTTTGGGAAATGGTATGTAAAAACTAAAAATCTTGGGCACTGGGTTTGTCTATTGTTATTGATGTTACTGCTTTTAGGCTCACTTAAAGGAAACAGCTAGGAAGGATATGTACATATAGAAACTTGCCTGGAGCCGGTCCATCCTTGCTGTTTCAAGGGACCTGGCATATATGGCATACGGTTCTTAATATGTTTGCTCACCTTCTTGGCGCTGTGTTTTAACCAAGGTCACCTCTCTGAGAAAGGTTGTTTCCCTAGGTAGGGATTTTTCCCTGAAGTTAGGGAGGGGATGAAACTCCTTAACTAAGTGCTAGGCAGGTAGTTAATCAATTTAACTACAAACAATCATGCTTAAGCTACATAATCTTTACTCCCTGGAATGGAGATAAGAAATGCCCTAACCTTTGTAATAGAAATTGACAGGATTAAAATCAACTGGTATAAATACAGATGCAACAAGACAACAACAGACAGAATTAAGAAGGCAGAACCTACACAGAACGTTCTCTAGAGACAGAAGAACTTCGTTGGAGAGAACATGGCAAAAGATCCTGGACAGAAACTGGCCTCAGAACCTAGAGACAGAACCTAGCGAGAGAACATGGCAAAAGATCCTGGACTGAACCTAACTACAGAAATTGGCAAGAGAACCTGACTAGAACCTGGTGACTGAACCTGGCTGGAGAACCTGGACAGAACCTGGCTGGAGAACCTAGCGAGGGAACATGGCTACAGAACCTGGCTGGAGAACCTGGAGAACCTAGCAAGAGAGCATGGACACAGAACCTCTCTGGAGATCCTAAGCAGAACCTCTCTGGAGATCCAGACCAGAACTTGGCTGGAGATCCTGGCTAGAGATCCTGGCTAGGTTGCTGATCAACTGAACACTGTCTCCGTGTCCTTCCTTCTTCGCCGAATCCGTCCACACCTTTGGGGACCCCTGGACCTGCTGGGGTTGGACCCCGGCAGAAACTCATATAGACACACGTATCTATAATTAGTGCCTATCTATGTCTGTATGTATCTTGTAACCATAGAACCGTATCCATCCATGTATCTATTTACATACATGAATATGAATATATATTCATCATGAATCTGTATATATACAACTGTATCCATGTACTATCTACATATTTATTTATATACCTACATATCTATGTATCTATCTTAAAATAAATAATAAACTGAGTTCATACTGATACTCCTACTTCAATCCAGCACCACAAGGTTTATTGCAGCATCTCCCCTTTTGCTTATTTGTAACTTCTTTCTCTGACAGTGTGAAATAGGGCTCTCAATATCACAGTAAATTCCTTTTTTATTCCACCTTAGTATGCAGATAACTAAGTATCATTGATGTTATTTACCATAAAATAAATATGGCATTTTAAATTAGAGGCATGAAAGACATATTTTGTACGGGAGTCTCCACATGGGTGTCTTGAACTTAAAAGGACAGCTGTGCTCTGTTCCCTGAAGTAATTCCTTTTTAGGCAGCGATTCCACATTTTCCAAGTACCATTCCTGAGTATTCTTGTAGTAGATTGTAGAGTTGTTCAATTTTGCATACTTTGATAAAAAGAGCTTCTTAGATGCACTATGAAAATTCATACGAATCAACATATTTTATGCAAAATTCTATGGAAATAGGGTTAACATGCAGATACATTTCTTGTTTCTTAGAAATAACCTGTCATTCTTTTGTTAATATCAGAGTAAAAATATTCAATAGTCATATGGTTATGTATAAGAATGCCAGACAAGTCCCATTCCCCACTGAGCCTACTACTGAGTAAGTGCAGGGAGTACAGTACAAGGAAAGATCAACAATGAAATCACAGACCCTCAAGAACAGGGAAACAGAATTATGAATAAAGAAAAACAGACTGGTCACTGTTCTTAGATAAATTACATAGCTTTCTGACCACCTTTAATTATTAAAAATCAGTTGAGTGCAATCCAGTCTCATATCTGGTTTAAACATCCTCCGAAAAGCCCATCCAACTGAGCTACAAAGTGTAAAATCTGGCCAAAACCTGGGGAGGGGACATGGTCTATTCTTTCATTGCTCTATATCTCCTTTTTTAACAGGCTTAAATCACTTTATTTTTTCTTGTATAAAATTATGCCATGGCCATGTATCTCCTTCTTTTTTGTCCTTCTAGTGGAGGCCAGGGTTAAGAGTTAGAAGAAGGGATTGTCTTAGGAAATTTCAGGGTGCCTCTCTTTGTAGTTTGGCCTAGAGCTAGACCTGTTCAAAGATGATGGCTCTCTATAAGGCTGACTATCATTGTGGGGCAGTGAAATACAGAATTCTGGCCTAAAAGGAGTGATATGGACTAGAAGATCTTTACTTATTAGGAAATAGAACTTGAGACAGAGAAAGTGTTGATTATTTGTAACAGAACCAAAAGTCAAAATTTACATAAAGAAAAACAAAGACATTATTTGGGTTATTCTAAGAGCAAAGCAGCAGCAGTTATTAAAGGTTGCTTTTCCTCACGGCGCCAATCTCTCTTTTCTTCCCATCCTATGCAATCTCATCCAGATTTACAACTTTCACTATTAAGCAAATAATACAGAGAACTTCACTAGGATGAAAGAATGAAAGAGGACAGGGAGTTTTCTGGTTTCTCACTGACTTACCCCATAGGCCTAGAATATAAGGAAAGATCAACTGGCACATAGTAGACACTGGATAAATAACTAAGAATTACATTGAGTAATCATAATTAATCTCTATCCAGCCAGTCCTAATCTTTAAACTCTAGACCAATACATGCAATCAAATATTAAGCATCTGTGTTCAGAATCTCAAACTCATTACAAACCCAACACGCCCAAGACTGAGTTGATAATGGTTTCCCTCAAATATAGTTCTATCCTGATGTTTCCTGGTTCAGTGAATGTCATCATTTTCCATTCAAGGAGACAAACCTGAAACCAAGAGTCATCCTTGAGGCTCTATCCCTACGTCCTTCAATCCAAATGGTCACCAAGTCCCTGTTGATTTTACTTCCCAAATAGCTCTTTAATTCACCACTGCCTCCCATCTTGAAAGCCTTCAGTGGCTTCCTATTATTCTTAGGTTAAAGGTTAAAAAAAAAAAGCTTTTCACATGTTTTTCAAGCATCCATACCTGCTTACTTTTCTAGGACCACTTTACACCACTTTACTCTGAGCTTTCTAAATTCTGTTTGTGCCGAATGCTTTTCCTTCTCTCTGGAATGCCCTACCTCCCCGCATCTACCAACACCTCCATGAAGTTCACTGCAGCTCATTCTTCATAACTTAGCTCACGTGTTTCCTTCCCCTTCCTCACCTCCCTGACCACCATCTGGGTCAAGGTCTTTTATTAACTTCTCAAATTGTGTCTTTTCTAAAAAAAAAAAAATCATCTCAATTTGGACATATTTGTTACTTGATTTGATTATTTGATTTTTGACTAGCTCCTCCATTCGATCATAAATGTCATGAGAGCAGAAAACTTAATTTTCTAGTCTTGTCTCTTCAGTGTCTGGCCAGTGTCTTGCACATGGTAAGAACTCAAAGATTTGCTGTAACCAGTTTGGCTCAGTGGATAGAGCGTCGGCCTGCGGACTGAGGAGTCCCAGGTTCGATTCCGGTCAAGGGCATGTACCTTGGTTGCAGGCACATCCCCAGTGGGAGGTGTGCAGGAGGCAGCTGATCGATGTTTCTCTCTCATCAATGTTTCTAACTCTCTATCTCTCTCCCTTCCTCTCTGTAAAAAATCAATAAAATATATTTAAAAAAAAAAAGAACTCAAAGATCTGAAAAATGAATGAACAAGCAGATGGATAATAAAAAAGGCTTTGGGAAGAATGGAAAAGTATATGGAACTGTAAGACAATCAATTTCTATTGTTTTAAGCCACCCAGATTTTATATTTCTGTTATGGCAACCTTAGAAAACTAATATCCATTCAAAGTTCTATGTGAAACTTGAGACCACAAGAAATCAGTCAAGGCAAGGACAACATCTCCAGTGTATTCATGTTTCCTGTTTAGGTGCACACAGGGTAAACCTCCCCTCCCCAACTCCTTACAAGAAGTTTTAACACAGCTAACAGTCTTTTTGCAACTCAACAACTGTGAGAAGCTGCATAAAACTGAAAAACAATTTTCATGCTTTTTCTTAGGACCATAACCATGCACTTTCCCATTGTCTGTGACAGGATCGGAAGAACAAAAAGCACTGTAAGTTTTTAAAATTTCTCTTCTCTTGATTAAATGAAATATAGTCCCCACAGCTGAGGGCCAGGCATTCTGAGTTCAGAGAGAGTTGAGGTGTTTCTTGTCTAGGTTTGGGCACTTTTTTTTTTAACTTGAGGAATTATCTTACAGTATGCTGTGACAAACTGTAATAAAAGTAATGATAAATTAGCACAATTATAGAATGACACAACCGACAACTCACCGGTGTAAACAGACAGTCCTTGGCAAGCCATTTTGTTTGTTCAGTGGCAAGAGAGACTTAGGCTAACTTATAAAACATCCTGAGTGCCAGTGGATGAGGCAAAGAAGAAGGTTCTGGAAAATCCTCTGAAAGTGATCTGGTTTGGGTCAGTCACACAGGAAATTTAGGAAAGGCTTAGAAAAACCCTTCTTCCAAGAAAGTCTCAAATCTATAAATTTACTTTTATAAGACTTATTTGATTAGAGGCAAAAGAAAATGACTCCAAGCTGTTCTTGGTGGGTGGAAGCTGGTCTGGCATTTTGAGAGTGTACCCATTGTCCCTACTTGCTGTCCTCTCAGTACATCACTTCCCAGTGTCAGAAAGGAATCATTTCCTCTTGAGGCTAGAGAACAAAGCTCTGGAGGTGTTTTAGTTCCCAGGGGCTGTGGTAACAAAGTACCAAAGTTGGGTGGATTAAAACAACTTCTGGAGGCTAGAAGTCCAAATTTAGGGTTTCTGTGGGCTTGGTTTGTTCTGGATGTTCTGAGGAGGGGTCTGTTTGAGGATTCCCTCCCAGTTCCTGGTGAAGGCCGGCAATCCTTGGTGTTCCTTCGTTTGTAGACACGTCAATCCAGTCTCTGTCATCACTTGGTGTTCTTCCTGGCTGTCTATCTGTGTCTCTTCTCCTTTCCATATAAGGACACCAGTCATAATAAGTTAGGGCTCACCTAATGACCTCATCTTAACTCATTTTCATCGACAAATACCCTATTTCTAAGTAAGGACACATTCACAAGTACTGGGAGTTAGGGCTTCCATATGTAAAGGGATAGGCAAAAGTAGGTTAAATTACCAGCCATCATTACCTAAAAGATAAGTCATAAGTAAGGATATGAAATAATAATAATAATAATAATAATAATAATAATAATAATAAGGCAAATAAATAAATAATATAAGAATAAACTCTGCTTCATGTAAACCTACTTCTGCTAACTCCTGTATTTTGAGGAACATGATTTAATCCATAATAGGAGGACTTAGATTCTAAATAGGTACCTCTTCTGCTTTAATTTAACTTCCTGGATCAGACTTCTACCTGTTTAGGTTCAAAATTCCAGTTGGTTGTGTCTCTTTTTTGCATTGACTTCCAGATCTCTGTTGCCTTATGATGATAATTGGTAGCCACAAATTCTGAGCCTCTTTTGGCACCTATTGCTTTGAGTCTTACTCTGAACAGTTCTCAGTTTTAGCAAAGTCATCTCTTTAAACGGATCTTAATAGCTTGTTCATGAGTTAATATAACATAAGAACTTATTATTTACCAAAGTCTAGTAATGAAGCAATTTCAGAAACAGCAGGTCAAATGCTAGGGCATTGTTGCCTGTGTTTTTCGTGTTAGATCCAAGAAACTAATGCCAATTCCAATGTTATGAAACTTTCCATAGTGTCTTCTTCAAGGATTCTCATAGTTTACATCTTACATAAAGGTCTTTAATCCATTTTGAGTTCATTTTTGCATATGGTGTAAGGTAAGGGTCCAACATCTTTTGTATGTGGACTTCCAGTTTTCTCTACATCATTTGGTAAACAGACAGTCACTTGCCTTTTATGCAGTTTTGACACCTTTTGTCAAAGACTGACCCTATATGCCAGGGTTTATTTCTGGATTCTCTTGCTGTTCGATTGATTTATATGTCTGTCTTTATGTCAGTACAATGCAACTTTAATTTTTGTAGCTTTGTAATATGTTTTGAAATCATGAAGTATGAGGCCTCCAACTTAGTTTGTTTTCTTTAGGATTGTTTTGGCTGTTTGGGGTCCCTTGAAAGTCCCTATGAATTTTAGAACATTCTTTCTATGACTGCAGAAAATCCATTGAAATTTTGATGGAGATTACACTGAATCTGTTGATTACTTTGAATAGTATGGACATGTTTAACAATATTAAGTCTTCTAATCCACACTATTAAGTCTTCAACTTCACAGGATGTCTTTTCATTTATTTATATCTCCTATGATTTCTTTCACCAATGTTTTACAGTTTTCAGTGTAGAAGTCTTCACCTCCTTGGTTAAATTTATTCCTAAGTATTTTGTTCTTTGTGACATTATCATAAATAGGATTTTTTTCTATGGTGACGGTTTTGACCTCTGTAAAGTCTTTGCGCATGTTGACCACAACCTCCTTTTTGAAACACTTGAACCTTTTGGATTTGATGACAAACACATTCCAGCCTTTCCTCCTACCTCTTGGGCTGTGACTTCTTATTCCCATTTCAGGCTCTTCCTCATTGGCTCCTGTGATTCAGGGAACTATTCTTCCTTTGGTAAACTAGTGATTTCTAAGGGTTTTAAATTATCATCTGCATGGTGATTTTTTGCTCCTCTTCAATATCTATTTCAGCACAGATAGTTCACCTCCCCTTTAATCCTTACATATACTTGTAGACATCATCTCTAATATAGCTCCCAGGCATCTATCTCATAGAAAATATGACCAACCCCCATCACTTAAAAGAAAACAAGTGAACAAAACCCATACTCCTTTCTTCTCTTGTATTCTCTGTCATGGAACACCTTGGGCAATCTGGAAACCTGGGTAACATCCTTGTCTCCTGCCTTTTCTCATCTCCTATATCTAGTCACCAAATCCTATCCTCTGTTTTCCCTCCTCTCTATGAAATCACTCCTTTGTGTTCCCCCATCTCTATATCCTTTATTGAGCTATAATCACTGTCTGCCTCAGAAATTGGTCCTCCTATCTTCAGCCTAAGTGTCCTTCAGTCCATTTTACACACTGAAGCTAGAATGTAGGGGACATTATGTCACTCTTTGGCTTAAATACCCTCAGCATAATATCTAAATGCTTAATGCTGCTCACATTAATTTCATCTGCTTGTCCAAGCTTATTTTCCCAGCTCATCATTTTCTTCTTTGTTCTATACTTTACTCACAGTGAAATTCTAGTGGCCTCTAAAAAAGTCACCGTGCTGTTTCCTGCCTAAAGAAAAAGCTTGTTGTTCCTTTCATCTTAAGTACCTTTCCTCATGCCACCTTCTTCCAACCCCTTTCACCTGGATAGGCATTATTCAACCTTCAGATTTCAGTCTGTGCCATACTTGTGAGAAAACATCTCTGATTTCATAGTCTATGCTGGATATGTTGCCTATGTGCTCCTCAAGCCTCTCGTAGTATCTGTTTACTTGTTACTTTCTCCCAGAAGCTCCCAAGCTATTTTAAGGCAGGAACAATGAATGTTCCTTGCCCCTAACACAATATATGAAGCACAGTATTCAGACCTGAAGTTTACAGAATGGGGAGTAATATGCCAACTATGAAAGGAATACTTCAGACCATCTCAGCCTCATGCCATTACATATTTGAATCATTCAAGCCTCCTCCCCCACATCCCACACTAGTTCCTGGCTCTTCCTCATTGGCTCCTATGACTAAGTTATATTTTGTACAATTGGCTGTCAAGAAGCCAAATATAACACTAAGTTATATTTTGATCAGAATTTGACCTCCAGTCTATATACCCACAGAGAGGGGGTATGTTGATTCACAAATGTAAGCATCTCATGCGCTCTATTTTCTAGATATGCATTTCATAATGAATGAATGAACTGATCAGGTAGTATGGCATCTTTCAGTGAGGACACTGGTTTAGAGTTTGATGGCCCATGTTATCCCAACTTAGGCATTTACAGATAATGTGAATTTGGGCAAGGAGTTTACTTCCCTAAGTGTTAGTTTCCGTGTCTTTAATATTTAGAATTAAATTCAATAATTTAATATGAAGTACCTTGCATATGGTAGTTTTCAATCGGTAATATTTATTATTGTAGCAGTTACATCACTCTCTTTTATGTTACATTAGTTTGAGTTCACTAATGAGAGATGGACAAAGTACTGAGAATAATGACAGCTCCACTCAGATCAGGTGATAGAAACCAGTGCTTAGCTGAGTGGTATACTCCGGCAACACCCTGTCTCCTTGACATTGCCCTAACTCTGGAATGACTTCAATATCGGATACAAGATAGAGATGAAAATGTAAGCCCCCAGATAAGGCTAAAGAGAAAAATTAATCTGGAGCTCATATTTTTAAAAGAAATATAATTTTTTTATTTAAAAATTATTCAATAAGTGAGAGAAGCTTCTTTAGCTATTCTCCCACCCCACCAATATGCAGTGGACATCATTAAAGGCCAAACATCATCAAATTTGAATCAGGATTCAAATGAGATGATACAGAGCTGGGGAGACAGTTTTAATTTCAGAGCTTTGAATTTAATCCAAACAGACTATCAATAGTTCCCTTTTCAATCATTCTTTCCCTGAGGCTTTTCTATGGGTTCCTCCCCCTCATAGTTCAATGAATTTTATACTGCTTAAAAGAAAATGCGTTATATCTGCCTTGCACTGAATTTATAAGAATAAAGCTTCAAAAATTCTCTTCATTTTCAAAGTCTGCAAAACTCTACCTACATTCCCCAGTATTATTCCAACATCACTGAACATCAATATCATTATGTCCTCCTATTGTTCAGAGTATAGTATTAAGTCAAGGGTTTTTTTAGCCTCCATACAAACTAATCTGGCTTCTTGACAGCAAATTATACATTCACTAACAATCCTGTTCTTAGTCAATGTTCTGATCTTATGTAGAAAACCATTATCTTTTATCTATCATCTATCTATCTATTATATCCAGGTCCAGAATGGGTTTTGGGGATGCTGAAAATAGAAGCATGGCCTCTATTTAATTAGCTATGAAGTCATGTAAATTATGGCCACTATGAACTGATTGCTGCTGTTGTATATTACTACTAGGAATAGATTGCATCTCATATTCAACACATAGGGAAATCAATAGATGAATTTTACATGGACATTATTTACATTATTTATTTTGAAGAGTTACAAAGGAAAAGCTATAGCAGTGACCATTAAGGCACAATTCTGGTGATATCTTGGAGAGGGGGATGTTGGGAATAGGTACTAATGTCAGAACCATTCAAAATTCATCCCCAAGAAGCTCTTTTATTTTCCCCTGAATTCCATATTAAATTTTTTCCCTCTATAAAAATGCTTTTATTAAGTAATATGTAATTCAATGTTGCTTCTTTTTCCTGAAAGGAAGGCATAGATGAAGAGACATCAGAGTTTCAGCGTTAGGGAAGCTGAGCTGTCACATAGAATTTGCAGAAACCCAACTGCAGGTATTAAAGTTGGCATTTTAGTTAGCACATCTAGTCTTATGATGGGTAAACACACAATTCCCTTTTGGCTTCCTGTAGTGGTAAAAAGGGCTGCTGGCTCTATAGTTTCTCTTGAAAAGCCCTAGAGGATAGCAGTCCCTGGTTGGAAACCACTGTCTTAAAGGGCAAGGAGGTGACATCAGAAAATAATGGGAAATATATATATACTAGAGGTCCGGTGCACAAAAATTTGTGCACTTGAAGGGGGGTGGAAGGGGGTCCCTCAGCCCGGCCTGTGCCCTCTCACAGTCTGGGACGCCTCGGGGGATGACCACCTGCTGGCTTAGGCCTGCTCCCCAGGGGATTAGGCCTAAACTGGCAATCAGACTTTCCTCTGGCAGCCCAGCAGCCCTCGGGGGATGTCCACTTGCCAGCAGGGAGCAGACATCTGCAGTCGGACATCCTTAGCACTGCTGAGGAGGCAGGAGAGGCTCCCACCACCACTGCTGTACTGGCAGCCATCAGCCTAGCTTGTGGCTGAGCAGAGCTCCTCCCATGTGAGAGTGCCCTGACCACCAGAGGGCAGCTCCTGCATTGAGCATCTGCCCCCTGGTGGTCAGTGTGTGTCATAGTGACCAGTCATTCCCAGTCGTTCTGTTGTTAGGGTCAGTGTGCATATTACCCTTTTACTATATAGGATAGAAGCCTGGTGCACGGGTGGGGGCCTGCTGGTTTGCCCTGAAGGGTGCCCCGGATCAGGGTGGGGGTCCCGCTGGGGTGCCTGGTCAGCCTGGGTGAGGGGCTGATGGCTGTTTGCAGCTGGTCACACCCCCTTCAGGGTGGGGGTCCCCACTGGGGTGCCTGGCCAGTCTGGATGAGGGGCTGAGGGCCATTTTCAGGCTGGCCAGCAACTGAAGCTCCTAGCCTCTCCTTTTTTTCTTCTTTTTTTTATTCTGGGATTTATTTACCTTCTATAATTGAAACTTTGTTGCTGTCCTTCTCGCTCCAGCTCTGAGGCCGCGGCTGGCTATAAGCAGGTATCTGGGGTTTGTTTGGCTTCTATAATTGAAACTTTGTTGCTTTTGGAGCTGTTGCTTTCAGAGCTCAGAGCTGGGCCGCAGGCAGGGAACCTTGGCTTCCTCCATCACTGGAGCAAGCAAGCCTCCTGCTCGCTTCAGCTGCGTGGCTGCCGGCCACCATCTCTGTTGGCAGTTAATTTGCATATCTTGCTGATTAGCCAATGGGAAGCAGAGCAGAGGTACAGTTAATTACCCTTTTTATCTTTTATTAGATAGGATATCTATATCTATCTATCTATCTATCTATCTATCTATCTATATATATATACATATATATATAGAGAGAGAGAGAGAGAGAGAGAGAGAGCGCATCATGTTTCTACTTAAGGAGAATACTATTCTACAAGTCCACCAACAACTGATCAGTAGACCATAATTGCCCTTGGGGAACTTCTCCCTGAAAGGTTTGGTGTCCTTTGA
Source organism: Myotis daubentonii (assembly GCF_963259705.1). Lineage (NCBI taxonomy): Eukaryota > Metazoa > Chordata > Mammalia > Chiroptera > Vespertilionidae > Myotis > Myotis daubentonii. Next base: position 183,274,170 of record NC_081841.1, read on the forward strand.
CACTTGGCCACCTGACTTTATCACTTTTCTGACTCTGGATTTGGCCACATTACTCCCAGTTTATCACCATGTTACAGATAGTCATAATCCATGTTCTTTCCCTTAATTTCATATCGGAAATGTTTTCCTAGATTTATTCTTCACTTATTTCTTCTTTTCCTTTCTAATTCCTTCACTGTACCATTTAGCTTTCTACCATGATCTCCCATTTTGCCCATGTTCAGGGACATATTTCCTTTCCCCAAGTGTGAGAACTTGTTTTCTCTTTCTAATAGCTCTGTTTAATAGCTCATATTTCACTTCTCCATTTTAGAGGTACTTGCTTCTATTACTATTGAAAAATGTCTAAGAACTAAGATTTATAATTTAACACAATTGTTTTTAATAAACAATCATAATAAAATAGATTAAAAGTCTCTAGAGGCCTGGCTAACATGTTAATATGCAGCAGGCATTTGATGTCTGTGTCTAAGGAGGATCCTTTCTCCAGAGGTCACTGAGAGAAGAGCTGCCTTGGGCAGCATCTGTCATTATGTGGAGTGAATGGTAAGCATTTTAGCTCTTACAGTCTGCAACTGTCCTAACTCCAGTAGCTCTGATTAGGTCATCTGCTTTTCAAGGAGAAACACAGAACTATTTTGGATAGTTTTAATGATTGGGTTGCTTAATTCATCTTCATTACTCAGAAAACTGACTCTTACATCAATAGTTATTTCATAAATATAATGATGTCTCTGTCATCTAAAATATCATTATTTATAAACAGGTAATTAAAAGTCCTGTGAGTGAGCCTTCACATAAGGCATGACTCCTGTTTGACATCTACACAGCTTTAGCTCAACTCAATATAGTGCGGAGGCTAAGAGCCTGGGGTTTTGATCCAAATCGCCTGGGTTCAAATCCTAACTCTGCCACTTATTAGCACTGAGCTCTCAACAAATGTTACTGGAGGAATATAAACCTGTAGACTAGTTGGTGGAAAGAATAAAAGATGAAATAAAAGTTAGAACTGAACAGAGAGGCTTTGGAATACTATATAGTGCTTTCTGGAATTTCAAACATTAAGAAAATCAAGTGCTATTTTCACATTTCCCCCTTCCTATTTTCTATCTGGGAATAGTAAAAATAGAGTATATACATTTAAATCCTTAAGGGTTGTCCTGCACATGAAAAACTAAACAAATATTTCAGGTAACATTTTTATTGAAGATCTAAATGAAGTCATAAAATTCAGTCTAAAGTTTCAGGTATCCACGTCATTATGAGCATAAAAGTGGATGCATGTGGATAGATGTGTGTGAATGTATTCTTGAAATTATGTAAATGAGCCTTACCTCAAAGACCAAGATAAAAGGAAATAAAGAAAACCAAGGATATAAAAAATGACATAATATTTAAAAACTAGTAAAAACAGCCCATAGTTAGTTTGGCTCAGTGGATAGAGCATGAACCTGTGGACTAAAGGATTCCAGGATCCATTCTGGTTGAGGGCTCATGCCTGGGTTGCAGGGTTGGTCCCCAGTAGGGGGCATGCAGGAGGCAGCTGGTCAATGATTCTCTCTCATCATTGATGTTTCTATCTCTCTCTCCTTCTCCTTTCCTCTCTGAAATCAATAAAAATATATTTTAAAAAAACACACACAAAAAATAATGAAAACACAAAGTACTCTTATACAAAAACTAGAGGCCCGGTGCATGAAAATTCATGCACTAGAAGGGGGGTTCCTCAGCCCAGCCTGCCCCCTCTCACAGTCTGGGAGCCCTAAGGGGCGGGAGGCAACTCGGTGATCAGGGGAAGGCAATACCCCCATCACACCTCTGCTGCTGCCACTGCCGGCAGCACAAGCCTTGGCCAGCCCTGCTTGCCTGAGCTTCAGTTAGTGGGGGGTGCAGGAGGACCCGAGGCCCCCAGCGGAGTGAGGGGACTCCAGTGGCAGGTGTGCAGAGCAGGGGGCCCAGCCCCTGCTGTAGGTGCCGCCATCTTGTGAGGGTGTGACAGCCAATTTGCATATTACCTCTTCATTATATAGGATACAAGAAAGTGAATCAAGTACATTTTAGTTTACTGTAACAATATTTGACCCACAGCAATTTAATGAGTATTCTATATAATAAAAGAGAAACATGCAAATTAGCCATCCCTCCGCTACACTCAAGCCATGCCCACAAGCCAATCCTAGTGACTATGCAAATTATCAGACAAAGATGGAGGTTAATTTGCATACACCGGTGCCAAGAACCCCAGGAGGTGACAGCGGCCTTGGCCGCAGGCTCCCGGGGCTTTTGCCGGCCCTGGGAGGCGAGGCCGTAGCCACGCCGGTGGGTTCCCAGTACTTCTGCCGGTCGGGGAGGCATGGCCACCAGGGCCTAGCCACACCTGCAGACTCCCGGGACGTAGTCGGCAGACCTGGCAGAGCAGGAGACCACTGGACATGGAGCAGAGCGAGAGAGAGGGCAGCTTGGAAGGCACAGCTCCCTCTGTCACCCCAGCTTCCTCATCACAGCTGTGGAAACTGACAGCAGGGAGGAGGAAGTCCCACCCCCACAGAATCAGCCAGAATCAGCCATTGGTCAGACAGCTCTCAGTGGCCTGATAGCCAGGACTCTCATTCACCTGTATCTCAGACTGTGACAGTAGAGAGGTGGGACTATGTCTAAAGGACAACTGTTGATACAACATAGCTCTGCAGCCGAAAGATGCCGGCAGTATCGACAGAAAGTGTCTGCACAGCAGCGTGCGTCTGATCTTGAAAGAAGGCAGTGACTGCGACAGGATGTATCTGAACACCAGCTACTGGAAAAATGTTGCTCTGATGCCGAAAAACACCAGCGTTATTGACAGAAAATGTCTAAAGACCAATGTGCCTTTGAAGTTGAAAGAAGGCAGTGGCGACGACAGAATATGTTGAGAGAATAGTCATCAACAAGTACTACCAATACCGGTAGGAACTGCCTTCTCAGTGAAAATGGAGTACATGAGGATGCAATCCTCGGACATAGTTGTGGTGGAATAATTATTTGATGTGAATTTTGCCTATCACTGAATTTCTTGGATGAAAAACCATCTGATGGGAAATTTACTTGGTGTTGTAGCAAAGGGAAAGTCTGTCCAAATGATATACATTTTCCAGATTACCCAGCATATTTAAAAATATTAATGACAAACAAAGATTCTGACAGTAAAAATTTCATGGAAAATATTCATTCCATAAATAGTTCTTTTGTTTTTGCTTCCATGGGTGCAAATATTGCATCGCCATCAGGATATGGGCCATACTGTTTTAGAATACACAGACAAGTTTATCACTGTACTGGAACTTTACACCCTTTGGATGGTGTTTCTCGAAAGTTTGCTCAACTCTATATTTGGATACAGCCAAAGCTATGAGTAAAAGATTAGCAATGCCAGAAAACCAGGGCTGCTCAGAAAGACTCATGATCAACATCAACAACCTCATGCATGAAATAAATGAATTAACAAAATCGTACAAGATGCTACATGAGGTAGAAAAGGAAGCCCAATCTGAAGCAGCAGCAAAAGGTATTGCTCCCACAGAAATAACAATGGTGATTAAATACGATCGTAACAATCACCAAGTAGATATAATCCTCCCCGTGTAACCAAGGTGGCTGTCATATTCAGAAACGAAGATAGAGAACCTCCTTTTGAAAGGGACTTGCTCATTCATTGTAAACCAGATCCCAATAATCCAAATGCCACTAAAATGAAACAAATCAATATCCTGTTTCCTACATTGGATGCAATGACATATCCTATTCTTTTTTCACATGGTGAAAAAGGCTGGGGAGCAGATATTGCATTAAGACTCAGAGACAACAGTGTAATTGACAATAATACTAGACAAAATGTAAGGACACGAGTCACACAAATGCAGTATTACAGATTTCATCTCTCTGTGTGGGACACGTTCAATCCTATTTTAAATGCAGGAAAATTAACTCAACAGTTTATCATGGATTCTTATTCAAAAATGAAGGCCAATCAGATAAATTTCATCAAAGCAAATCAATCTAAGTTGAGAGTTGAAAAATATAGTGGTTTGATGTATTATCTCAAATCTAGATCTGAAAAGGACAATGTGCCAATTGGTAAAATGATAATACGTCCATCATCTTTTGAGGGTAGTCCCAGAAATATGCAGCAGCGATATCAGGATGCTATGGCAACTGTAATGAGGTACGGCAAGCCCGATTTATTCATAACCATGACATGCAACTCCAAATGGGCAGATATTGCAAACAATTTACAATGCTGGCAAAAAGTTGAAACAGACCTAACTTGGTAGCCAGAGTTTTTAATATTAAGCTGAACGCTCTTTTAAATTATATCTGTAAATTCCATTTATTTGACAAAGTAATAGCTAAAATTCATGTCACTGAATTTCAGAAATGTCGACTGCCTCACACTCACATATTATTGATATTAGTTAGTCCAAATTACATTTTTCTAATTAATTCCCTTTCAATGTGCATGAATTTCATGCACTGGGCTACTAGTCAAGTATAAAATTAATAGATGAATTTAATAGAAATGTAATTTCAGTCCAATTATGGCTAAAAACAGTGTGAAAAGTACTAATACAATTAGATTTTGGTATTTTACTTATGATTTGGATTTCCAATGCTCAAATATATCTAAATATTCAAAGAATATACTCCAAATTGTAGACTAGCACAAATGGATAATCAACTTTGAAGTATAGAATTTCCAGAAAAACAAAGTATCACTAATACCTAGTGAATGATTAAATAAAACTTACTAGATATCAGTGATACTTTGATAAAACAAATGATACATTCTCAAAGCAAAGCGCCATACAGTTTATTTAAATGGGCATCTTTACATCCATTTTTTTCTTTATTGACAACCCTTAGTTAAAACATAGGCTTTGGAGATGTAAAGAAGAGTTGTAAGATGAAATGCCTTAATGTAACTTTCAGATATGAAAATGGCAACAACAGAATTTAAATAGATTATGTCTCTGCTTTGTTAAAAATAGACAACTCAGATGCAATTTGAAAATTCTGATGGTGGAGGGCCTCCTAGATCTAGATAGGATTTGTTTTAGAGACTTGGTACTCTTTGGTAGCATCTCTATAATTCTTGCAGTGTTGGGGAGGATAATGCAAGAATATCTGTTCCAGTGTCCTTCTCTCCCACCCACTCTCCTTCTGAAAGGGTCTTTCACAGAGCCAGATATTCAAGCAAAGTATCCTCCATGTAACAGAAACTATGAGAATGGTTGATCATACCTATAATCTTTCTGCCGTCAATAACATAACCTTCATACATTTTCATTTTCATTTTTGGGGGATATAATTTTCATTGCCATAACATCCAATCTGTTTTCATACTTAACTGGGCACAGTTGATCATTTATTCATTCCATTTTTTATAATCACCATGGGTACCCAGACTAAATCCTCTTTTAGTATCTATAGGCAAGGCAAGTTGATGTTTAATATTTTTATGATGATCAAGAGTATCACATATAATTATGCAAAAAGGCAACTTGGCTTTGACACATTTCATTTTCAGACAACCTTCATTTAATGGCAGAAGGAGAATAGTCTTCAAGTCCAATTTACTACACTATATCAATCTTACCCTTACTCATAATAATAATGTAAAAATGTTCCTAGGATAATTATAGAGCAATAGAAAATTTCCTTTGCTGATAACAAATAAAATTAAAAATATTTTTGCCAACTTAGACTGCTGTAATTATTCAAAATCTATATTTTTACTTTGAAGTTTGAACTGCTTTAATATTACCTGTAAACACATGTTTTAAGATTCCCCCATATATTACTTACTTGTTTAAGCTTCTTTAGATCTTCATCAAGTTCTAAGTTGTCCAAAATAACAGCAACAAACAAACTCAGGAGGATCTATAAAATGGTTAAATAACAATGAAAAAACCCACATGCTATAAGTATCAAAATATTATCTATATATGATATAAAATATCTGCCTAAAATATACACCATATAGAATGCATTAAATGAAAATAAACATGTAGTTGTGAATCACTGCATAGGTATTTTAAAGAATTTATCCCAAATACATTAAAGGAAATAATCAATATAAATATTAATTTGCTTATGAAGCCAATTTAAAATGGAAATTAACTAAAAGGTTTTTTTTATAACTCAATGATCCCACTTCTGAGACCATATCCAAAGAAAATAATCTGAAGTACTCATGGCATTTTTATTTGCAAGAGTGCTTGATAGAGTTGTTTATAAAAATGAAATATTGGAAATAATATCTAACCTTACATAAACAGTCAATACAATTAATAGAGATCTCTATCATAGGATTCATGCAGCCATTAAAAATTTTCATTGTGGTAGCTAGTCTTGCAGAAGTCTCCCTGGTGTTCACACTTTTGTGAGTCTTCGTTGTCACACGCTTGTGAGTCCCCATCATGATGAATGCGGCTGGTATGTGTAAGCAACAGGAAATGGAAATGAGCGTTTGTGGTAAGAGACACTGTGGGTTTTACCTTGCTCTCTCTCTCACCCACTCTGGTAGAAGCCAAGTGCTGCGTCATGAAGACACTTAAGGGCCCTATGGAGAGGCCCATGGGGTGATGAGCTGAGGCGTCTTGCCGACAGCCACAAGTGACTCATCTTAGAAGTGGATACTCCAGCCTCACTGAAGCCTGCAGGCCCAGCCAACATCTGCACTAGGAACTCATCTGACACTCAGAATTAGAAACACCAGCTAAACCTGTCTCAGATTCTTGGCCTGCAGAAACTGCATGAGATAATAAATGTGTATTGTGATGGAAGCTCTTAAGTTGTTCATGATTTGTTATATAGCAATAGACAACTAATGCACTCATAAATTTTTATTAGTGTTTAAAAAATGCTTATACTACAATACTAGGTAAGAGTATATATGGTGGAAGTACAACCATGTACAAAAAGAAATAGAGAAAAGGCTAGAAGGTTCTTTAGAGATGTTCTTTAGAGATGCCTTTGTGAAAAGTGATTTTTTTCTCTTTTCTTTGTATTACATCATATTTTCCAAATTTTAAAAAAGGCATATACTTCTTTTGGAATGGGTAAATAAGGTAAAAGAAAGAAAACAACAAAAATGCACCATTTAAAAAAATATTTTAATTTCTAGTCCTTTTTCAACTTGGACTTCTAAAATTCCACATTCATTTGATAATCTTTTTTATTCCTAATTTATATTCTTCCTTTCAGTTTCCCTCTTAACAAATTATTTCCACATATGTTTTTGTTTGTTCGTTAATCTTCACTGAAGGATATATTTTCCATTGACTTTTAGAGAGAGTAGAAGGGAGGGAGGGGGAGAGAGAGAGAGGGACAGAGAGAGACAGAGGAATATTGATGTGAGAGAGACACATTGATTGGTTGTCTCCCAAATTCACCCTGACCAGGCTGGGGATGGAACCTATAATCCAAGTAGGGGCCCTTGACCTGGAATTGAGCCTGCACCACAGTGGCCAAGGCTCCACTTATTAATATTAGACAGTTAATCATGAAGGTAAGAAAGTTAAGGCAACTTAGTCATCATGATTTTTAAGTATCATAGAGGTTATTATGTATAAGTTAATGGCTAGCTATTTTCCAAGTTTAATCTACACTAATAAAAGACAAACATGCAAATTGACCATACCTTCACTACGCCTTAAGCCACGCCCACCAGCCAATCAGAGTGGCTATACGCAAATTAACCCAACCAAGATGGCGGCCGGCAGCCATGGGCCTGGAGCAAGCAGGAGGCTCGGTTGCCTCAATGATGGAGGAAGCCAAGCTTCTCGCCTGTTGCAGAGGCTCTAAGCTCCACTCAAGGCAACAAAGTTTCAATTATAGAAGGTAAATAAACCCCAGATACCTGCTTTCAGCCGACCGTGGCCATGGAGCTGGAGCCTTGGGTTGCGCCTAGTGATGGAGGAAGCCAAGCCCTGGCCAGCTCTGAGCTCCACTCCAGGCTACAAAGTTTCAATTATAGAAGGTAAATAAATCCCAGAAAAAAAGAAAAAAAGGAAAAAAGGAGAGGCTGGGAGCTTCCGTTCCTGGGGAGGCTTGGCCAGCCTAAAAATGGCCCTCAGCCCCTCACACAGACTGGCCAGGCATCCCAGAGGGAACCCCCCACCCTAAAGGGTGTCTGACCAGCCTGAAAACAGCCATCAGCCTCTCACCCAGGCTGGCCAGGCGCTCAGTGGGGACCTCCACCTGAAGGGGTGTGACCAGCTGCAAACTTCCATCAGCCCCTCACCCAGGATGGCCAAGCACCCCAGTGGCACTCCTGTGGGGACCCCAACCCTGAAGGGCAAACCAGCCGGCCCCCACCCATGCACCAGGCCTCTATCCTATATAATAAAAGGGTAATATGCAAACTGACCCTAACAGCAGAAAGACTGGGAATGACTGGTCACTATGACACACACTGACCACCATGGGGCAGACGCTCAATGCAGGAGCTGCCCTCTGGTGGTCAGTGTAGACCCACAGGGGGAGCTCTGCTCAGCTACAAGTCAGGCTGCCGGCTGCCAGTACAGTGGTGGTTGTGGGAGCCACTCCCACCTCCTCAGCAGCGCTAAGGATGTCCGACTGCAGCTTAGGCCTGCTCCCCACTGGCAAGTGGACATCCCCCGAGGGCTCCCGGGTTACCAGAGGGATGTCTGATTGCCAGCTTAGGCCCAATGCCCCGGGGAGTGGGCCTAAGCCAGCAGGTGGTCATCCCCCGAGGGGTCCCAGACTGCGAGAGGGCACAGGCTGGGCTGAGGGACCCCCCGACCCCAAGTGCACAAATTTTTGTGCACTGGGCCTCTAGTGAAAATATAACAAGGAAAAAGAAGCCTCTAAAACATTATTACATTTTGACAGGATATGCTTGGCTTGGGACAAGTACCAGTATCCTTCCTTTTCATTGCATGTCCTTTGGGATTTTACCAGAACTTAAAGAAGATACAGAATAGATTTTTACTGATCTTCCCATGTCTGCCACACTATGGGCATCTGGGCACAGATACATTCAGGCTTACTCTAAACGAGCCATTATACTCTAAACTGAACATTATATAGTTCACTCCAAGTTTAGCTCCCTTCCCATGACCTTGATGTTTATCTTGATGTTATCATGACAAGTAACAGCAGAGGAAGAGTCTACCTTTCTTGCCAACCTCGCCCAAGATTCAGAGATGTCCACCTCAAGGTCTTTTGGGAGTATGACTGTCTCACACCACTTCTATCACTCATTGGCACTTGGGCAGACTCTGTGTTCTAATTTAACCAATTTTCCTATCTTTCCAGTGAAAGGACAAAAAAAAAATCTAAAAAATAAAAAAATTCCCTGATGAAAAAAGGGAAAGCAACTGCTTCCCCTTTCAGAGCACTTCCTTAGAAACCTTTGTCCTTGTAAATTCTTCCCCTGTCTCTTCGAGATGTATACAAATCCTTTTTAAAATTCTAAACAAGCCTCTTCTTTTTTACAACCCAGGAATAGCACCCCTAGGGGGTGTGTAATTTAGTTACTTGGCCCCACCTCTTACAAAACTACCCAACTTGTCATGGAGAAATTGGCTTTTTCCTTTGGATAAAGGCAATTAGCTACCACAGATGACCACCCCAATTACTGGGGGGAATTTACAGGGAACTGTATTTGACGAATGGTTCTGCAGAGTCTTTTTACTTGAGGACTATTGTTTCCATCTTGAGAACATGGATGTAATGTGGGGATATGTATAAAAGGGTGAGTTACTTTCTGTCTTTGCAATCTCTTAGCGGGTTGCCTGTGATGCCCATAGCAGCCTGGTTTAGTGCTCATCCAATAATAGAATTGTTTTCTTTCTCATCTGCTTAGGTGGAGAGATTTTCCGGATTGGCAGATTTTATTTTTAATTATTTCCCCAACACCAGACAGATGGCAGGCTACTTAAGGACAGTGAGGTTAGGCTATTCGATTAAATTCTACAGGCATTTGATTGGACTCCACTGATGTGCCAGACATTGCCTGGCCAGGAAAATAAACGTAATATTACACTCACCATGATGAAGTTCACAATTGAATTAAGTGGACGTAGGCTGGAAGCCTGGTAGAAAAGAGCATTGTGGTTGGGGACCTCGGTTAGCAGATAGGCTCTACCAGCTACAAGCTATGTGGCTCAACAAATTGCAGCTACTGTATTTTCATTTAACTCTCACCAGCACTGGTATAGTCTATATAAAAATATGTGGACATAAACATAGATATTGGAAACTAAAATAATTTTCTTGCTATTTCTACAAATGAACTTAATTTAGTCCATAAGCCCTCCATTTGCACTGAGAGCTGAAAACGGAATCTTGCTAGATCCCATTTCGTCCTGTAATACTCAGTTACATTGGAATAAATGTTCCTTTTCTATCTAGGGCTGATTTAAAGTCAAGGATGTGATTGTCAGCAGCACCTCGTCTTCTGTGGCCATGTGGCCTTTCCTCTGTCACACTTCAGGGGAAGCCATGGTGCTTGTTTTGGGGACTCTGGGCTTTCTCGCTGCTGAATTAGTCACTACCTCAGCTCCTACAGCCCTTGCTAAGATCTCTGATTCTTAGTGACACTCCTTGTTAGTTTTAGTTTCCTCAGGCTCCAGTAACAAATTGCACAAGCTTGGTGGCCTGAAACAACATGTTCTTTGACTGTTCTGGAGGCCAGAAGTCCATAAACAAGTTGTCAGCTGGACGTGCTCCCTGCAAAGGCTGCAGGGGAGGATCCTTCTTGGCCTCCTCCAGCTTCTGGTGGCTCCAGGTGTCCTTGGCTTATGGCTGCATCACTCCAATCTCTGCCCCTGTCTTAATGTGGCCTTCTCTTTCTCCCTATATCTTGTGCTTACCTGGTATATATCTCTTATAAGGACACTTGTCATTGGATTTAGGGCTCACCTGGATAATCCAGGATGATGTAACCTTAAGACACTTAACTTAATTACATCTGTAAAGACCATTTTTCCAAATAAGGTCACAATCAAAGGTTCTTCAGTTAGGACATGGGCATATCTTTTGGGGGCCACCACTCAACCCCTTCAGCTCTCCATCTGGTTTCTGGCTTGGGCCGTAGTTCCTTCAATGGTGTTGTTCCTATATACTGACTCTCCACTCCCAAGGAAGTTTGGAAGTTCTACCATTCCAGGAAGGAAGTATGGGAGACTTGTTCTTAGGGGATCTTTTAGGTCCTCTCTCTACCTAGACCTCTCGGGCAGCTACCTAACTCTGTCCAGGCTCCCCCTTGTCTATGTGGGTCCCCCAGCGAGGCTATTTCCCCCCAGGTTCAGACAAGAAGTGGGTACAAGACAAATCTTGAATGTCAAAGCACACCCAGGTTGTTGCCCTTGAGTGTGGCATGTCACCCTACCACCAAAACACACTTTACCTCACTGCCTCTTTCCAGAGATTTCTGCCTCCTTCATGCGCCATCCCAGAAAACATTCTCCTTTCTTCTCAGAAAGTAGGAGTGTGAAGTAAGATTGGAACGGGGGTTCCGAGGGGGTCCACACAACTGTGAAGACCGACCAACAGAAATGAAACCCAAGCAGAGTATCACACATTTATTTCTGTGCCATCTGAGCATTTAGATTTCTGAGAGCTCATCTGGACAAATGGGTCAGGTGCATCTTCTGAACACTACTCATGTAAGATTGTGAGGCACTGAGTCCAACCCTGTATTACCAAGACAACAACATACCAAGGAGAAGGACAATTTCGGCTGTAAGAGAATTGTGAGGAAGGCTTGCTAGGTGAGATGAGCAAAGTCAGGGCTTTGGGAGCATGTGGCTAATTAAGGGCCTGGTGAGCAGCTAAGAACAGCCAGAGCGTAGCTGTCAGGGAGGAGGCTGGAGAGGTGGGAGAGGGAGCTAGTGTAATAATCACAAAGTGTTGACATTCGTTTCTTCTTCTGCGAATTTTTTTCTTTCAGATGTTGTGGTTGCTTTTTTAAAAAAATGCATGTAATGTAGTTGTTTTAAACTGGATTACTGAAATGGTAATGGGGCAGTGTAAAGTGTAGTTTAACAAAGGTCATTAGATATATAACATTTCATTTATTTGTTTATTTATAAATATATTTTTGTTGATTTCAGTGAGGAAGGGAGAGGGAGAGAGAGATAGAAACATCAGTGATAAGAGAAAATCATGATTGGCTGCCTCCTGCATGTACCTCACTGGGGATTGAGTCCACAACTCAGTCATATGCCCTGACAGGAAATTAAACTGTGACCTCCAGGTTCATATGTCAATGCTCAACCATTGAGCCACACTGGCTGGGCTATTTATTTATTTATTTTTAAAGTACATTTTGCACATTCTTCTTGAAGAAAAGAAAAAATAGCTCCCTCATAGCAGGATAGAGAGACAGATGTGGGATGCTAGCTGCACTTTCTCCTTGTCATGCAGATAAAAGTTTGATGTTCATGGTAGAGAGAAGGCAAGACTCAAAAAGGAAAGGCTTTGGTTTTGTTAGCGAAAATGCTGCAGAGGCTTGAAAGCCCCATGCTTACAGAATTGAGACAAGCTGTTGGGAAAGGTGCTGGCACTAACTTGAAGTATTATATAAGACAAAGTTTATAGCTTGCTTGAAACGATCCTTCAGCCCAAGTTCATTCAACAAATATCCTGCAATGTTTAGGAATCACTGCTTAATTAACATGACAATGTGAAGGCAAAACCAGAAACTATTTAAAAATATATGTGGAGCTTGAGTTTCTTCCCTAAACTATTTGCACAAGAACTTTTGGCTTGATCCTTGTGGCCATGTTCCTAATTGAAGGGCACTGTGATAAAGTGACACCTTGGCACTCAGGGTCAGAGGTGACCCAAGTCTGCCTTTGACTCTCTTTGGAATGGAGGTAGATTATGTAGGGGAGGCAGGCTGGGTCTGCAGCTGGTCCTGAGGAGGTGAGACTTACTTTGTGGTTCTTTTCTCAGACTCTAATAGGATGGCAGTAGCCACTGTGATACATAAATAGAAGTGAAGAGAGGGTGGCAGCTTGGGTTCCATCACTTTTAATTTACACTGTCAATGAGACATATTGTTTTCCTACAAACCCAGTGCTGTTTGGAATGGGACTGAGGGTGCTGGCTGAAGTGGGTCTGCCACTTCCCAACGCATGGTATTGAAAGTCCTGGGAGTGGAGGGTGAATCCTTTTTCTGAAAGCATCAACCATTGCTCAGTTCCTGTTTGTTTGTTTCATTTGTTTGTTCTGGTTTGATACAAAGCTGAGTTAATGCTCATTAATAATCCGGACCCATTACATTGATGTCTGAATCTTATTTTCAATGTTTAACTACTTACAAGTGCCAAAGGGTTTCCCACAGCCATTTAAGTGTGACTCACAGGTTTATATTAAAATGTTATTAATATTATAAATAAATTTTACAGGAACTTGCCACGTTGAATCAAAGAGCTTCATCATTTGCATTAAATACCTTTACACTTTGCCAGTTCTCAATTATGCAACCAATCTACTCTGCCCTATTTTTTTATACTTAGGTTTATATAATCCTTAAATTTGTAATGTGGCACCAAATCTATATGACTATTTTTTAATGATGTCATTTCCATGGGAATAAAGATTAATGATATATCCTTTCATTTCCTCTTGAGTGTTTTTAAAGCATAAGTGGCACATAGTTTCAACACAGCAGTATTTCATTTGTGCAATGCTTTCAAAAAAGAAATTCATATATATACATATACATTCATGCATTGGCTACTTGCCACTTTTAACAGGTCTCTAACATTCCATTATATGAATATGCAACACAAGTATTTGTTCTGCCACGTAATATACAACTGATTTAATACGGTCACTTCCCTATTTTATGACCACTTTTGAAACCTTATGAATCACCAATGTCAATGAAAACGTTGAGAATAACTATTAAAATTTTCCAGGTATTTAGTTCTTTATTTTCCTCAGACTATAATGCCCATTCTCAAGGTATTTTTAGAGTTGGCAATGCATTCAGTGTGGAAAAGGCCACATATCAGTTGTCTGGAAGCCTGGCAAGGATCCTTCTTAGAATTTTTAGGAATGACAGTAACATATTGGTGGGATGTTGACCTTCTAGCTTAGATTTCAAAGCATGCTTGTCCAGGTTCAATATGGCTTCTGCCCCAGAGTCTTAATAGGTGTTCAGCTACACTAACTCCTTATGCTCCCTCTTTTCTTTTTCTAACAACTCCTCTCATGCCTTACACACTTCTGAAAAAGCCAGACTAACCTGAGCTAAGGGTTCACTAGGTATTCACCGTGTTTCAAGTTTTATACATTTGACCATAGACAAACTTGTTTTCCTGCATTTATCCACAGTACATTTCAGCAAAATTCAATAAACTACAGAAATTGTATTGCTAGTATCATTATTTCCTCCAAGTGTATTTGGACATGGCCATTCTGTCCAATATACTTTACCTCAGACTCACTTTTGGGTTATCATGATTCAGACTCCTGAAAGCTGTGGTTTATTTTTTTACCATTTTTGAATGGGTTCACTTGGTTGAAGATTTCTGTCTCTGTAGCTGCATATCCTATTTTGCATTCTCCCAACCCCACGTATAGTTACATCCCAGCCTTATGTACCTTTCCCTTTTCACGTCTTTTCTAAAGTTTACTTTTATTACTTCCTTTTCCTTTTTAGATAGCTTAAAGATAGCCCTTTGGCTGAAATGTCACCTTTAATCTTATTCCTTTCTCTACTATATACTCTAGTCATAATTTCTATTTAAAAATAGTTTTTAATATGCAATAGAAGCATAGCTGGTATCTAGTCAACACCCACAATCTTGGGTTTTTCTTTTCCTTCTTACCATTTATAATCATGCTCTCTTAAGCCATCTTGCCAGCTGTAGTTGGAAACAATCTCATTTTTTATATAGGTCAACAAAAAGTCAAATGTAATCAGAGCAATGTAAAATGGGAAATGTTAGACACAGATGCACTTTTAAATGAATTCTATAAAATCAAGTTACTTAATTTACACCTTAGAATGCCCATTTTTGTCAGAAAAATATGACTATTCTCAGAAAGCTGCCGCTGCAGAAGCAAAATCAAGAAATTGCTATGTTAATTTAAACACTTCAAAGGTAACAAAATGACTATCCACAATGGACGCTTAATTACATTTTCTCTCTCAGTATTCACATCACAGGGCTTTCCTTTGAAACAATAATAAAGGGGAAACCACTGAGAATAAAAAATAGAGTCTTTCCTCAGTCCTTAATCCCCAAATCATTGGCAAAAGTGAAGAAAAAGATGCATTTCACAAGCGTTCGGCAAACTGCAGTCAGGACAGAAATACAGAATACTACCAGGCAGATGAGAGAGAAATTTTAAAAGTATAATAGGTAATGGTTATGA
The DNA here is from genome assembly GCF_963259705.1 of Myotis daubentonii. Lineage (NCBI taxonomy): Eukaryota > Metazoa > Chordata > Mammalia > Chiroptera > Vespertilionidae > Myotis > Myotis daubentonii. Next base: position 183,289,566 of record NC_081841.1, read on the forward strand.
ATATGCATTTGCTAACCACTTAAGCTTGATTTTCATTGTGCACTGAAAAATTGGCGCCCCCAGGGAGCAACTGAATAGCCTGTTGTTTTTTATGCCAGAACAAACAGTGAAACATGATTTTTTTTTGCTGCTTGGTTCATGCCAGTCCCTGGGAAGACTAAATCAGAAACTCACCAGTTGTGCAGCACCACTGGCCAGTGTGGATAAAAAACAATCAGAGCTTGTATATTTATGTAGACTTTCTTTTTTCATTTGGGTTGTAATGTTCTGCAGTATTTTGCTAAAAGAAACCTCCATGCACATATTTACATGTTGGTCCACAAACAATGTCTGGCTGCTTTACTGTCAATATTTTAAACACCATTTCGGATGATATGGAGCCAGAATGACTGGGAAGCAGGTGTTTATTATGTGGACATTAATCACACAGCAGGTAACAATGGCATGTACTCATGGCATTATCACTTGTATACTAGGCCTTGAATCACAGGTTTTATTGGTTGGTTTGTGTTTACTCATCCTATAGATGTGCTAGTTGTAGACCCAACGAGGACAGGGATTAAGCTCTTCACACTTTGGTTAGGATATAGGTTAGTACTTACACATGGTAGAGATTTAATAAAACTGTACAGAATCAAATTGAGCTAACTTAATAGAGCCTGTTACAGTGATGGTCAGTCTGAGGATAAACAAGAGAAGAAAAAACAATTGCTGATCATACTTTAAAGAAAATCTCCAGGAAAGTGACTTCAGTCCCTAGACTTTTAGGATAGTATAGAAGTAACGCCCTCAGTTTTAGTTTGGTTATAGAGTGTTCTCTTTAACTGAATTAATTAGTTCTCATTTTTTAAAAAAATCACTTATAAATTTAAATATCTGAATAACTGACCTTTTTGCATTAGGTTCATAGTCAGAGAAATCAGCTAAATATTTCAAAGCTTTAAAATTTTAACATAATTGTGTTTGAGGAAAGTCAATTTGAGTTATACTTAAGCAGTGTATTTCACCTAACTTATACCACATATAAACAGAATTTGAAATGCATTAAAAACCTAAAATCAAAAGGCAAAAATTTAAAACAATTAGAAGCAAGAGGAGAATCTTTTTATTACCTCAGGGTGGGAAAGAATATCTTATGCATGAGTTCAAAATAACTACTGACAATAAGTAAAAAGCTGATAGTTTGCCTGCATCAAAATTTATTGGTGGGGTGCCCTCTGTGTCCCCACCTCTTGCCAGTGGAAGTGGAATTATTGGGGTGCCGCTGGGAAAAGAATTGCCTGAGGCCCCCCCAGGGAAGATGAGGTATTGTGAAAACTTTATTGATGATGTAATATTAAGGGGGTCCCCTTACAAAGCCCCATTTCCCTCTGTCCAGCCAGGGGGAAAGTCCAATCTTGTCTTCAGCAGGGCTAGGTTTAAAGCCACTGCCCAGAGCCTCTGCTCCGTATTAAAGCACAGTCCAGTCCAGCTTAGCTTGTGTTCCTAGCTGCAGTCCATTGTGTGTGGGGTCTGCATGGCCATGAGCCATGCGGCTGCTTAAGGTCACATTGTTACAGAGGCACATGGGTAACTGTGGGCCACAGAGCAAGAGAGTGCAAGGGAGCAGGGGGCAAGCAAGAGAGAAATTATTCTTTGCCTGGGGATTTTAACCTTCCAAGATTTCATGCGCTTGCCGTGCTCCACCCTCTTATCTTTTTTCCAGATTAGACTGATGACAAGTAAGCATGTTTCCTATGGCACCCCAACCAGACTGCACACGTGTCCATGTCCCACTTTGTTTGATTCCTTCCCCCCGTGATCTACAGGGAATGGACTAGTGGTTCTCTGGGGAGCATGACGTTGCAGCTTCCTGTAAAGCTGCTCAGATGACCCTACTCACAATGTCTAGCCTCCCCTTTGCTTCTTTTTTAAGTACTGGTATTAGCTAGCTAATTATGACAATAACAAAAAGATATCACAAATTAGAATAACAGAACAATGCCTAATAAAGGACATTTATATAGTAGTCAAGGGATTAATATCCATAATATATGTACTACTCCAACACATGCATTTAAAAAAGACAAACTAGATTTTGGAAAAATAGGTAAAGCATATGATTGGGTGAGTCACAAAGAAGATGGCCCTTATTAAAGAAGGGCCATCTTATGAAGAAGTGCTCCCTTATTAAAAATTATGAAAATGCAAATATGCAAGTTAAGGAAAAGTAATACCACCATTCAACTTACAAGATGGTCAAAACCTTGAAAGCTTAACAATATCAACCAGAAGTGAGAATGTAAGCACACAGGGATGCCCAACCATTGCTCTTGGGAGGGCAAGTTAGTGCAGCTTGCTTATAGAGCAGGAGTCCGCAAATGAAAGGTAGAGAGAGTAAATGTTTAGGCCTTGAGGGCCAACAGGCAACATTTAAGATATTATACAGGTACTCACATAATCATTTAATAATGCACAAACCAGTCTTAATTCACACACTACATATAAAGCCTGTTGACCAGATTTGGCATGGCTTGCAGACCTGTGTTACATTTGGGCAGTATTCAAATCTCAGAGTCCACTTTCTAGCATCTATCCTGGAGAAGCTCTCATACAAGGGGACACAATGTACAAATGTGTTAGTTGCAACATTACAAAACAACCGAAATATGCACGGCAAAGGAAACTGATAAACAAACATGGTATATTCAGTCATAATTTATATATTCATGATGATATATACCACATGAGTTTTATGTATACTAAGATAAAAAGATTTCAAGAAACAATATCAAATGAGAAATTTAATTGACAACAAATGTAGAATTTGATACCACTTACTTTGAAAGTTGCTGCTATTAATGATTTGTAAGGAGGGAAACACCTGGTTAAATATAAGTTGGCCTCAGAAAGGTGGGTGGTCATCAGAGTAGAGAACTGGGACATCAGATGTCTCCACCAGGGTGGTCATCAGTGCACTACAGTAGCACTTCTCAAATTAAAAACTTAACATTAATGTTAAGAATGAATGGTATACAGCGGTCGCCAACCTTTTGGACCTCACGGACCACCAGTGGTCCGCAGACCACTGGTTGGTGACGGCTGGAAAATGTTTGTATATGATAACCTTAAATTAAAAAACACTGCATATTTTAAATAGATGCCTATACTGTATACTGTATATGTGTGGGAAACTACTGTATTTCTTTTATTTTAATACTAGAGGCCCGGTGCACAAAATTTGTGCAGGGTAGGTTTCCTAGGCCTGGCTGGTGATCAGGGCCAATCAGGGCCTTCTGGCTGCTGGCCGGGGCCTTCCTTCGTTTCGCGCCACCCCCTGGTGGTCAGCACATGTCATTGTGAGTGACTGAACTCCCAGTCTCCCAGTCAAACTCCCAAGGGGATACCTGGCATATTAGCCATACACACACACACACACACACACACACACACACACACATTTATTTTCACATTTTAACAACTCTGAAAATGGGATGCACCTTATCATCCATGTGTATAGTTTAATTGTTGGTTTTTTGTTAATGTTACACAAAATAAGAGTCTTCTTACAGTTGATAATATGTTAAATTTAGTGAAATATGATTTAAAACTGGAAGATAAATTTATACCAAATTCATCATATTCACTGCCTGGGAGACAGTGATCACTGTGTGGGGAAAGGAGAAGGAAGGAGAGAGAAACTTGGTACAGGAAGAATCATAAATGATATTTTAAACTGAATGATAATACTTTACATCTTTATATTGAAAACATCTGAAGTAACATAATAACGTTTTAGCATTCATTAATATACAGCTTTAAATGCACACACAATCTTACTTAGACTGAAAGGCACTCAGTGTTGGTGGCAGCTGTGATCATCCACTATTTCATGGCTAAAATCTCCTTCAAAATAGAAGTCCCACTCACATGGAGGTGGCAAACTTGGGCACTAGGTAGGGGCATTATTATCTTCAGTTTCAGATATAACATGACATAGAGATCAGGGAAGTTGTCTGGTTCTTCCAAGGCACACATCTAGTGACCAGCAGAGCTAGAGCCTGAATCTAGATTTTGAACTCCAACCCCATACTCTTGTACTCGGCCACACTTACTAGGCCACCCTCATTGACTTTTCAATTCTCAATTGCTTTACAGATTTGAAAAAATTATGAATAACAAAACAAACAATTTCAATTTTCAGTTTTAACTAAAAACTACCTTTAGGAAACAACAATGAAATTATAAGTGTTTTGAGCAGATACTTAAATCAGTAGAAAGAAGGGATGAAATTAGATATGGTTTTCAAGCTATGCTTGATGGGTTCCTAAAGGCTCAGGTGAATCTCAGGAATCTTCAGAAGTGCTCCAGGTTCCACAGTCAGTGCCATGTTTTGGCCCAGTAAGGAAAATTTACACTACCCAAGTAGTCTGTGTAAAGATTTAACAAAATATTTTTTTATATTAGCAACCCCTGTAGAAGTTCACTTGAAAAAAAGAAGTTCACTTGAAAAACTACACAGTTTTTCTTTCTGCTTTCATAATGTGTGAGTCTCAGTCTTAGAGATCAAAACTATATCTTTATGTTCAAAGATCTGCAGTGAGGTTAGCAAACAATTATATTATATTATTTTATTTTTTTAAATATATTTTATTGATTTTTTACAGAGAGGAAGGGAGAAGGATAGAGAATAAGAAATATTAATGAGAGAGGAACATCGATCAACTACCTCTTGTATACCCTCTGCTGGGGATCAAGCCCCCAGCCCAGGCATGTGCCCTTGACCGGAATCAAACCTGGGACTCTTCAGTCCGCAGGCTGACGCTCTATCCACTGAGCCAAACCGGTTAGGGCTATATTATTTTTTAAAATATATTTTTATTGATGTCAGAGAGGAAGGAAAAGGGAGAAAGAGATAGAAACATCAATCATGAGAGAGAATCATTGATCAGTTGCCTCCTGCACATCCCCTACTGGGGATCAAGCCCACAACCAGAGAATCTAACCATGACCTCTTGATTCATAGGTCGACGCTCAACCATTGAGCCATGCCAGCCCAGCAATAATTATATTGTTTTAATAGAAAAACAATTACACAGATTATTCCCATAATTCATGATTTCAATCATATCTGTCCTGCATTTAACCCATGATCAACACTCTCTAAGGTCTTCCATAGTTTTAAAGGAAAATAAACACATAATAGGTGCCTAATAAACATTAGTTGAATTCATGAGTGAGTGAATGAATAAATAATGACAGACACAGACTTAAAGGTCCTGGAAAGGAGCAGGGCCAAGTGTCCTGGGAACACCAGCACAGTCCGAGTTGGCTCTGGAAGCCAGACCTTCATTCTCACTACTCAATGTTCTTTCCTTTTGTGAATGTTTTAAAAGTTACCCTATATACATATTTCTTTGTGATCTTACTGTTTGAACTCAAGATTTTACACCACATAATAATGCATCCCAATTTACTTTTTGATAAACATGTCTTAGTTTTAAAAGCCTTTGCCTATAGCAAATGCAACCTGTAATATAACATCTAGTTTCTCAAGCACTTGTTTGATTCATAGATATTTAGAATTGGAAGGGACCTTAGAGCTCATATGTAATTTGCTTTATTTTAGTGACTCTTGGACAGAGGTTTGATTTGATGCAGATATTTTCATTGACAATAGTAAGTTTCATAACCTAAGGAAGTAGCAATAAGTAGTTGCAAGACCATAGGCTTTGAGACCAGGCAGACATGGGAATTTTCTGACTCTAACATTTACACTCCATGTGACATTGGGCCAGTTACTTAACTCCTCTGAACCTCAGTTTCATCATCTGTAAAATGGGAATATTACCTAACTTGGTTGTACCAAATATTAGGAATAAAATTGTGAAACATTTTGCCTCTCAATAAGTAATAGCAGTTGTTTTTATTTCATGTATTCCTAATAAAGGGTACCATTCTGAATCTTTAACTTAGAACTTTTAACATAAGTGTAGAGCTTAAGTTTGCTTCTTAAATAGGAATCAATTTATTATATAGAGATGTACATTTCACATTAGAAAAACCTGAGAATTACATCCCTTAGTATGTAATAGGCTACATTTCAAAACATTTTTTGTTTTTAATAAAAATACATTGAGGGGAAAACTCTGTGTGACAGAAGTCAATTTTTTTCTTGGATTTAGTATTAGCTTTTATTGTGCTTTAAAAATATTTTCAGCTATGTGTTCTATTCCCCCCCCCCCATCAGTTTCTTTCTGTTCCACATAGCAATAAACACTGAGCTGATTTCTAATTAACTGACTGGATCCTGAGGTCTCCAGCTGCTATCTTCAGTTTAATTACAGCTGTGAAGAAGATGGAGTGAAACTGAAGAGAGTGTCTATAAAAGGTTAAAAATAATAATAATTACATAGTTCTGGTTTGATCCTTAGATCATGTTGGATGAGAATGATTAGAGATGTTTAAATTGGTATGCAAATGTGAGATTTCTATTTTGTTTTGTCTTGTGTTCCCTCATGTAAACACTTGTACCTGATAGAGACAACTTCCAAATTAAATCTGAAATCTAGTTCCTGAAGGAGTTCATTGATTCCTGGAAATCTAGAATGGAAGGGACCTTATCCAACTAGACTATTCTACATTGGATCTCTGGCTCCATTTTGAAATTGAATGTAGGCCAAAAAAATCTGTTGATGCTCATCCCATTATGAATTCTAAGGCATAAATGAAAAAAAGTGCTAAACTCACCAGAGTGGCAAAAAGATGATAGAGAATGAAATAGATGGCAACCACAGGTGCCCACATGGTTCCCACAGCATTTAGAGTTTGGTCCATTACGTCTACCCATCCTTCCTGGGTAAGGATCTGGAACATGGACATAAATGCCTATAGAGGAAAAGAATGGAGGTATTAAACACCAGTTTAAGGCTTGCATGCAATTTAAAATTAGTGTATAGTGTTTGAGGACTTTGATCTCAATATTAGTGATTTTTATCTGAGTGCTCAAGGGAAGAACAGCCTTAATCAAACGGATGGGAAAGGGCTGAGAACTAAAGATCCTAAAAGCCTAATATCTAACTATTCAGTGTAGCAAACTAAAATAATTGTCCTTAATTAAAATTATCCTTGTTGGTGGTAAATACTGTTGAGAAAAATCGGGAAAAAAATTGAGGAATGTAGCTTATTATTGCCTTTCTTTCTATTCTCCTCTAAGTTAACTTTTTAACATTTCCAACATATTACTGTATTTTTATTTTTGCTGCTAAGCACAACTTGATTTTTTGTTTTTGGTATTTGTGAATACTCACCTGTGGGTATTTTTTTTCATTGATTTTTAGAGAGAGTTGAAGGGAGGTGGCAGGGTGGGGGAGAGAGAAAGAAAGAGAGAGAAACATTGATGCAAAAGAGACACATTGATTGGTTGCCTCCTTCCCTGGCACTGAGATGCAGATAGAACTACAACCTGGAGCCACACCAGCCAGGGCCACAACTTGTTTTTATAATGAACTAGAGGCTTGGTGCACAAATTCGAGCATGGGTACGGTCCGGCCCAGACGGCCTGCCCTGATTGGGGCCAATTGGGCTGGGGAGGCGGGAGGTTGCCCGGCCAGCCCCTCCCTTGATCAGGGTGGGTGGGGGGCTGATTGGGGGTGGGGTTGGCTGGGGAGAGGGGCCACAGGTGGTTGGCGGGCTGGTCACACCCCTTGGTCGAACTCCCAACTGAACTCCCGGTCAAGGGGACAATTTGCATATTAAGCTTTTATTTTATAGGATTACATTTAATTATCTAAAGGCATATAAGAATAACTTATTTTACTTTTATAGTACCCATCTATCAAACTATTTGTTATATCAAAAGCCTAAGACCCTTGGCAAAGGCTTGGAAGAGGTGGGTGCAGGGAGGAGGGGGTCAATGGGGAAAATACAAAAACAAAAAACCAAAGTGCACATCTGTAATACCTTCAACAAAGATAAATTTAAAAAAGAAGAAAAAAAATAAAACAAAAAATATGAGCCACTTTAAAAAGGAAATATTTCTAAATAATATAGCCATACTGAGCAACTTAATAAAGACAAATACATTTTTCATAATTATTTTGTTTCTTTTCAAAGCCAAGTGAAGACCATGGAAGAAGCCAAGACTGAAAAATACACAGCATTCCAACAAACGTCAGCCAAGCTACAGGACTCCTACTCTCTGGAAAGATCTTTGGTTAGTTCCAATCTTACATATGTTTCTTATTAATTGTATGATTACATATACATCTCTAATTCATGTATTCTGTACACATTAGTGCCACTAAATGCTTTATTTCTTTTTCTTTTTTTCTTTTAATCCTCATCCGAGGATAATTTTTCCATTGATTTTTTTAGAGAGAGCAGAAGGGAGGGAGGAGAGGAAAAGAGAGAGGAAGAGAGAGAGAAAGAGAAACATCAATGTGAAAGAGAAACATTGATTAGTTGCCTCCTGCTCACACCCAGACTGGGTATTAAACCTGCAACTGAGGTATGTGTCCTTGACCGGGAATTAAATCTGAGACCCTTTGGTCTGAGGGCGGATGCTCTAACCAGGCAGGGCAATAAATGCTTATTGGTGAGAATTTATGATGATGTCTGGGAAAGTTGACAATTAGAATCTAGAAAATGTATTTATAGGTCACAGTACAGTGAAGACTTAAGTTGAAACCTCAGGTATTGAGAGTCCAAGAAATAAAGTCTAGTACAATACATAGATAAACCAATCACAAGATATAAGCTCCTCTGTTACCTAGAACTAAAAAGGACCTTAAAGTTAATCGAATTGACTCTTTCTTTTTGAAGATAAGGAAAATTAGGCTTAAGGATGATAGGTGATTAGCTCCAAATCACTCTATTAATTTGTGGCACTAAAAGAAATATTATTCAAGTGTTCTGAAGCAATAGTAAGTACTTTTCTAAGTATTGATTCCTATGTTCAATGAGATCTTGAATCTACTACTTCCCAATCAGACTCACTCAGTAAGCTCTCTTAGCATAGGCTCCATTACCACAGATACTTAACTTTTTTAGAAGTAAGGTGTTCAATGCCCAATATATAACAAACCCATTTGAACAAAGGAGACATTATTACATGAATCTTGAAGTATGAGAAATGTGTTTCCACTCCCTTTATCCATGTGTGGAACTTCTCCATGAGTTATTTTTTCTACAGTCTGATTATCCTGCAAAGTCTTCTGTTCATAAAAGTATGAAATACGTTGCTATTGGTACTTGAATTCAGGGTCACCAAGTAACAAAACATTTTCTTTGCCAGCTGCCTAAGCAAATGTTAGCTTCAACTCATTATAAAAATGCTTCAGAGAGCCCTAACCGGTTTGGCTCAGTGGATAGAGCATCGGCCTGTGGACTGAAGGGTCCCAGGTTAGATTTCGGGTCAAGGGCATGTACCTTGGTTGCAGGCACATCCCCAGTAGGGGGCATGCAGGAGGCAGCTGATCCATGATTCTAACTCTCCCTCTCCCTTCCTTTCTGTAAAAAAAAATCAATAAAATATGTATATAAAAATGCTTCAGAGAATTTTTAACACATCATTTAACCTCATAAGTTGCCAGGGCTTATCATGGGAGCCAATTATTTTTTTCTGTTGAATATTTATTACCTTCAAAGGCAAGGAACATAAGTTACAAAGATGATTTACATAAAATATCAGATTGCTGTATTTTCTTCAATGGAGATGTCACTAGCGTGAAAGTGTGTGTTCATCCTAAAGACTCAATTGCAATAGAGAAAGAGTAAAAATATCTACCAATACAAAAGGGATTTTATTGGACATAAATTTCTTTCTCCAAAGTAACCAAATGATTATGATTAAGCGCAATAGATTTATTTTTGGTATCCAGACCAAAAATTCAGGTGGTCCTTTTAGCTGCCTTGGGCACAAACCAATTAATTTGTTTTCATCTACTGCATTAGCTTTCATGAGCACTCAGCTATTATGCATTCAGTAAATGTTCAGGAATGTGCAGCTGTGGGACTGTAACCTGTTGCTGTGAGATAAGCGATATGGCCAAGAACATTGGGGTTATCCTCTACTCTTTTCAGAGTCTCAGAAGAAAATAATCTCATTTCTGCACAGTTCAGGCATCTGAAAGTTCAAATTATGAGATGCTGTGAATTATATTTAAGAGCAAAGTTTTCTGTACAATGTTATTTGTGTGTTTATAGCTGCTTACATGAATAAACCAATGAAAGGGAGTATCATGAAATACTTTTATTATAGGCTGAGAATTAATTTGTGTCCTGCAGGAAGGGTGTCTTATCAGTTTTGCTGAGATTTTATTCAGAAATTTAAATCCAAATGGTAGTTTGTTTGAAGTTGTGAATCAAGTGCACTTATTGACTTATATTATCTTCAGGATCTTGTTCCTTAAAGAACCCACTTAGTTTATTTATTCAAACAGGGTAATTAGTGGTTACTGAAGGTTTGATGTGTTGGGAATTGAGATGAGGAAGACATGGTTTGTTCTCTTAAGAAATTTATAAGAAAGGAAAAAGTGACAAATATGGTCTGTAGGAGAAATATGGTAAAGCTACCAAAAAGCAAGTTAGAAGGACCAACATATTCCTCTCAGGTAAGTTAAGAACAGTTTTGGAAAAATGATGGTAGTTGGCTTTCAGGATGAAGATGAGTAGGATTTCAATGGTGGAAAAGAAGGTGATGAACAAAGGCCTAGAGAAAGTTGTTCCTTGGAACTACTTTTCCTTTTGTTATGCTATTTTCCTTCCTGTTGACTCATTCCCCCAAATCCTTATTGGTTTCTACTAGCTCTTTATAAATTGAGAAGATGAACCTTGTACCTGTCATATATGTTTAATGGATTTTTCCCCCCTATCACTCATAGTATTTTTGCAAGCATAAATTTTAAATTTCTATGTGGTCTAATTTATCATTCCTTTTATTTAAGTTGTTTTATTTTGCTTAAAAAGACTTCTGACACATATAAATGTTCCCATATTTTTATGCAACAGTTTTACAGTTTCCTCATTTTACTATGTTTAATATGTTGAACCAGAAATCACTGTTTAAATCTATAATTTATTTTGGATAATAAATGAGACAGAAATTAATCTTATTTTTCTTTTCAACAGGTGATCAGTTAATTCAGCACAATTTAATTGAAAAATATGTTTTTTCATTAATATGAAATATCCTCTTTGTCATATATTAAAGATTCCTATGCTTTCAGCTGTATTTATATATTTTTCTATTCTTTTCCATCAGTCTATTTCATCCCCAAATTGCCCAAAATTATATATTTAATAACTTAGGCTACTAGCCCTTCCCCATAAATATTTATTCTCAGAAGTCTTTTATTTACTTTTATGTTAATTTTCCCAAAACAACTTCTTGTTTTATTCATTGAGATCTCATTAATCTAAGGAAAATTTTCTATTGTTCTCAGTTTATCCTCCAATCTTGGAGAAAGACATATCTTCCCATTGATTGTCTCCATTCATGAAATTGAACAGACTTCTTATTATATAGTTTCTGCTCATTTCTTGTTTTTCTATTCAAAAATCTTAATCAACATGATACCACTTGATTAAAATATTACATAGTAAAGAAACCTGATGATGGGTTTCTTAATGGATAAGAAACAATGAATAATAAACAATGCTGCATGCCTAAGTATTTCAGCCCCACTTCCCAGAGGCCACCATTCTTAACTATTTGTCTTTTCACTTCTGGTGGTGCTATCCATATAACCTATTCAGTACTTTAGACATAGACTTCTGCTATGATGTGAAGATTTAGTCACAACATCACTCCCTACTTCGCTTGACCACTCCCACATTTTGTACATAAATCGTTATTTCTATTTCACCAAACTCTCACAGAACGGCTTGCCATCACACTGTATAATAAGAAGGTCTCAGCCCATCACCTTCCCCTTCTCTCATTTCACCCTATTTTGCTACTTTACCCCTCAAGTCCAAACCTATAGATATAAATAGGAGTAAATAGCTTTGTTTACAAATGCTTTTTCTTTTTTGTTTCTAATTACATGATCACATATTAAACATCACAAGCCAGGTCAGGCCTGTTCATAGTGCAAGTGCCTGGCTGCAGCTAAATGAATCAGGGACAAGCATTAATCTGAGAATGGGTCAGTTGCATGAGGTAATCTGGAACAAGCAACTCTGCCTCACTAAGGAAGAACTAAACCAACCCAAAACATCTACAATGAATTTCAAATGGAAGCTGCAATGAAAAAAATCACATTGTTAGCAGTAGTATCTGGAGGTGAGTAATGAAGAGAGATTGGCTATGCAGCTGATTAAGAGCAATGGGAGAGTCATTACAAAGTCAGTTATAAGTGTACTGATATTCCAAGAAAGCAAAATCTCTGAATGAACTAAAATTACATGGCAATGAATATGCATTGAATAAAGAGATTGCAATGATGCTCACCAAATGGAGAAGGAAGGTTTTGAAAATCATAAGCTTGGTGAATATCATATTCCTTGGGTATGTGGGAGCACTCAAAGGGTGCGAACCAGAGTAGAGATAAAAAGCATGAGGAAGTGAGCTGTTACAGGGATGATACAGGAGAAAACACATCGAAGACCAGAGAACAGGGACTTTGGCTCACTGAAAGGGCCCGAGCACTGCAGTATAGAGGCACAAATATCACTGCCAACCCCTCTCAGCTTCCTTTGCTGGTTTATCTTCAATTTCCTAATCTCCAAGTGTTGCAGAGCTTGAGGGCTCAATCCTCAGATTTCTTTCTTATCTCTCAGTACTCACTAACTAGTTGATCTCAACCATTCCCGTGCCTTTAACTAGCAACTATATACTAATGTTCCCATATTTGTATGTCTAGTCCCCTACAAATGTCCAGAATCAACTCCACAGCTTCACTTAGATGCCTAACAGGAATCTCAAGCATTACATGTCCCTAATAGACTCTCCAGGCCTCATTCCCCAACCTGTTCTTCTCACACTCCTTCCCATCTTAGAAAATGATAAATCTACTTTTCAAGTTACTGGGGTCAAAGGCCTTGCAGACATCTTTGGACCTTCTCATTCCTGCACATCCTATATTCCATTAGTCAGGAAATCCTGCTAAATCCTCGCCTGATTCCTGGTTCCAGTTCCACATTTATCCTCAAAATTCCCTGATAGTCCTACTAACACAGCTAATAGTTTCTCCTTAAGTAGCCCTCCATTTTGATGCTGTACTTCTGGTCATAAACCAAGATTGGGAGACTTAAATTAAAATAAGTTCACCAAAAAGGGGAGAAAGGAGGTGAACAAGTATTTGCCGGGCTTCTCTTTTGTTCCAACTAACGAGCTTTGGAAAGCAATCGCATGTGGGGTGAACGACCTTTTCTAGACCAACCTCCCATGAAGTCACTGAGGGACCTTAACACAGTATTGGAGGTAGCGGCAGGTTCATCAGTGACAGGACATTCTCTTCTCTCTCAAAGATCCATTTTTGACCACAAATCTCTTTTTGATAGGCCTTCTTAGACTTAGTTGAAGGCAAAACAAGGGTATTTTCCTGTGCTGAAATAAACAGGCTGGAAGTCTTTATCCAGACCTTGAGAAGTAGCTCTTAACCCTTTAAAAATATATTATGAATGTTCTTTGATAAATGATGACCCAATGCATGTTTTAGGTTTTTAGTATGTGTGGGTATCAATTTAGGTTAAAAGCAATTAGATTATTTTTAAAATTAGGATGGGTAAACACCTTAAGTTTTGACCAATATATAGTGTGTGGAATATATAGCTTAATTTTATTTGTAACTAAAAATATAGATGTATTTTTTTGTGTATAAAAATGCTTGCGTCTTGGCCAGTGTGGTTCAGTTGCTAGAGTGTCGTCCCATGTATCAAAAGGTCACTGGTACCATTCTCAGTCAGGGCACATACCCAGGTTTTGGGTTCAATTCTCGGTTGGGGTGTGTACAAGAGGCCACAGATTGATGTTTCTCTCTCACATTGATGTTTTTCTCTCTCCCTCTCCCTTCCTCTCTTTAAAATCAATAAAAACATTTTTAAAAAATGCTTTCAAGCCCATACAATGAGCTTGGAACAATCCAATAGGAAGGACTGAGGAACTAGGAAAGAGGGCAAATTATTGAACATTTCAAAGTAAAAGCTTTACATAAATACATTTTCCATATCACAAAATTCACTTTTAAAGGTGTATAATTAAATGGTATTTAGTTTATTCATGGATCTGTGCAACTATTACGACTAATTTAAGGACATTTTTATCATTTCTCCAAAAAAACTTTTGACCATTAGCAGTCACTCCCCATTCTTCTCTCCTCCAGCTTTGGGCAACAAGTAATATACTTTCTATCTCTATGGATTTGCCTATTCTGGGCATTTTCTATAAATGGAATCTTACAACATGGGATCAGTGTTCATCCCTGTTGTAGTATGCATCCGCCCTCAGTCCCTTTTATTGCTAAAAATATTCTATTATATGGATATCCCACATTTTAGCTATTCATCAGTTGATAAAAATTTGGGTTGATTTTGCTTTTTGGCTATTATGAATAATGCTGCTATGAACATTTGTGTACAGGTTTTTATATGGGCATATGTTTTTGTAAGTTACTTTGTACTTAATATATTTTTTTACTGTTGGTATTGAAATACATGTAAGACATGTATTTCTTTTATTTCCAAAGTATATACATTAAAAGTTATTAAATGTGGTGAAGAATACAACTGATATCATCCACATACTACTCTCATTTTACAATATCATTTGCATCTATTTTATTTATCTTTAGCCAGTTTTAAGAACTCTTCCTCTATAAAGATTTGCTTTCAAAATGAAGTTTACTTGACAATTTATATAGTAGCTCAACCTTTTTACTGAGAATTTCCCTGCTGTGTCTTACTATCAGCCCTAAAATAGAAGACTTGCCTTGGTGGTATACAATGAGTACAAAAGTGACAACACTTTTGATTGCTTTAATTATTCACCTGCTCAACCTTCATGTTCCTTTTCCCCCTTTTAAATAGCAATAATATCTAGAGGAGTTTTATCTTCTGAAAAACTCACTGACCTCATAATTCTTTAATATTTTGTTGTATAGCTCCTTTTATTTAAAGAATACTCAACTATTCAAAGTGCTTTCAATATCTAACATGACTTTACTATATGGTAAATTTTGGACCTACCTAACGTTGAAGTTAAATTTCTAAAAAGTGCATTGGTTGGCAAAATTATGACTAACAGGATCAAGGTCTTATGGAGAATTAGGGACTGGGAAAAATCAATACAAATGGCATTAAATGTACTTAAAGACATAAGCGCTCTAAGAGCCATCACCTACGGTGGCCAAACTAAATGGTCTATAAATAAAAATTCTGTGGATTTGAAATTTGTAGTAAAAACATTGGAATGTAACATTAAAGCCATCAACAGTAGCTATGTCTTGATTTGAAATTCTTCCTTCTCTGGTTTAGCTGAAATTCCATGGTCCATCCATTCAATTACACCCTTTTCACTTCTCCAAACTCCACTTCTCTGTGTTGTTGGCTAAACTCTCAGGAAAAATGCCAACTCCTAGGTGAATCTAATTCTCCATGGCTGCACCTACCCATCTAGCTGTGCTGCAGAGAAAGTTATACCACAGGGAGATGGGCCCCTTTCCACGACAGCCTCCAAAGGAGACTCACAGCACTGCCGTGTAAGCCTCTTTGTTGTGATTGGTGAATGCACTGTCAGCAGCAAGCTTTTCAAACTTCTTCATCTGATTTAACTTTGGCCACCTCATCTCTGCCCTCACTCTCAGGAGATGATGTTCCTAGAAGGAACAGCAGAAGGACTGCAGTTCAAGATAGGGGTTGAATGGACTGAGAATGAAGTTCAGGCCCTCTGTGGGTCACAGGGCATCGAGGCAAAGAACCAAACCTTTAGTTCTGCAGTCACAGGCCGAGTTTGAGAATAAATCACAGTCTGGCTAATTGGCTCTAGGTGAACAGCTATCTTTGATGAAGATGACCAATCTTTCTCAAGTGTGTGATCATATCATCGCTCTCTGAAGACTATTTTGAGAAACAAATAAAATATGTTTGAATACTTTGTAAACATTAAAGCACTACATAAAATAATATTCTTAATCATTTTAAAAATCTGTCTTAAAGAAATTACCCCAAGCAAAAGCTTCTATTATACTGGTTAAATTTTTAGAATTCCTATATATTTTTATGACAAAACTTTTTTATGTCAAATACAGTGTGATTCCATTTTTATTAAGCACAACATTATATAGAGTAAACTATATATTAAGAAGATATTTCCTTTAAGATACATAATTTTGAAAGTGTGGCAGTGGTTTTGATGGCATCTAGCTATGTGTCTACTATTCTGTGATCTATTCATCAGTATTGACAGCCAACTGAAAACTTTATGTTATATGATGTATTTTCCCAGACTATATCTTACGTATAAAAATTATAGAATAAGGCTAAAATGAATGCTTTGTTACTAACAGATACTATAAATTGCCTTTTTAGTGACTTTTGGTGCCGTCAATGCATCAGAGTATTTATTTAATAAACAGCAAAAATGTGATGTTAGCAAGTGGACTGAAAATGGGGAGCTAAGCAAGTTAGGTGCTGTACCATGTATTAAGGCATTACCTATCCTGTGAGATTAAAACACAATGGCACACTGACTGAATTTTGTTGCAGGACCCTATTCTGGAGAGTTTAGTTATTAGTGACATTAAAATGAAAAAGTTTTTGGTGCCATGCATGTCTCTGCACATGAACTCTTTGGAATTTGAGATCTTTTGAAATCAATTACCTTTGTAGTTAATAAGTGAAATATTTAAAATATTAATATCTGTACAACGAATATTCTATGCCTTATTCTCTGTGGTTTAGAAAAAAAATAAAGTTGAAACTGGTGGTTTCAATTAATTCCATGACTGCCTGTTATGTTGGCAAGAAAGGCCAAATCGTTCTTTGCTTTTTTTTTTTTGTCAAAATGAACCCACATTATTTGCTTTCATAGTTCTTAAAATATGCTTGTTGCTAAGCATTCCATTTAAATGAATAAAAAGAGAGGGGGAGAAGCCTGTTTATTGGGTAAATTTATGGAAAAGTCTTACTGAATCTAGACTAATGTAATTGGCCTTAAATGTCAAAATGAGCTTGAACGTAATTAGAAGCAAAGCAGACATCAAAACATTATGCCTATTCCAGCAGCAAATTACTTTAAGTAGAGTCTACACTTAAATATAATTTCAAGAGTAAAAGGAAAGATGGCAGAAGCTCATTTGCAAAAACCAGCGAATCTTATAAAAGTGTGTGTAGTTGTATCTGTCTCTTTTAAATGTTAGCCATTCTTCCGTTAACTTTTCATACACCACCATAAATGACAATGTAGACAAAATCACGAATTTGTACGGTATCCTAGGATTTCTTTCAGGGTAAGGTAATAATGATTTGTGACAATGAGCCATAACTAGTATTTATATGGTGCTCTACAGCTCCCAAAGCAATTAATTGTCTATTATGTAAAAAAATATTAGCGATACTAATAAATTAGAATCAGTTACTATACATACTATAGCTCCTAATATAGAGGGGAACTGAAGTGCAGAAGCCTTAAATGATTAACCTAGGCTTGCAGGCAGCAAATGGTGTTGCCAGGTCTCTAGGCTGGAATTTGTTGACTTCAAATTCCTGCAGTCCTTTTGGACTTTATGGGTACAAGACATCTTGAGATCTAGTAATTGCTGGTCTCCTTTTATTATCTAAATTACCAAAACAATCAATATACAAGCCAGTTTAAGTACACTTAGAATTTTTTTACTTCCTTTGTCAAGCAGAGTACTGGGTACACATCTGAAACTCCGTATTATGCTGGACTGATTAATGCAAAATAGATATTGCCAGCATTTTTCATTCTTTGCTAAAATAAGCTCTACTCATTAACATTTTCCATATGAAAAGGACATAACCTTTTCATTTTCATGAGAGTCTAAAAGAACAGAATGTATTTTAATAATAAAAATATTTTAACAAAGACTGAAATGCTAAAGTTCCTATATTAGAAACATTAATTTTAAGGAAGAACTATCAGGATGAACTGAACGAAATTTTTTTTCTTCCTTAACAGCATTCCTTGCAGAGCATGCTATTTTTAGTTGAAAGGTATACTTCCCACCAACTATGTTAAAATAATATTGAAATGCAACCATCTAGCTGACAGAACAAACAGCTGTGAAAATGAGACCTGGAGATTTATGCAAATAGGAGACTTCTGAATTAATTTCCTTCATGGAACAGACTGTCAAGTTTCTTGAAGTATTTATGCCTTATTTCTTAATTAGTGATTTTGCTAATGCCAGTCATATTAAATTTTCATAAGGTAAGTGGTGCATTTCATAGGCAAATATGTGCTATACAATTGCAGACGAAAGTTACTTTACTTTTGGTGCAATAAACATTTAGTAACATATACAAAATAGACAGAGTTCCTAAAGCACAGGTGTATATCCTATTGCTAAATAAACTGAGGCGTTATTAAGAAAACTTCTGTAACTAAAATCCCATAGCGTCTACATAGCAAGCCTCACAATGTTTTCTTACTATCCATTTGTATAAATATGTTTAAGAACAAAGTTCTTCACAAGACTTCAGAATGAAAGCAGCTTTAGTAAAAAATGCTTATATTTTGCATTTAAAAAATACGATGCTTTAGAAATAGTTTGCTTATTGTTTGATCCCTTTTAATTGGCTTTGATTTCTCATTTCTTTAAGTTCACAAAGATCTTTACTGCAAGTTATATTGCCTACTCTTTTCTATTACAAACATAAATTTCAAAGCTTGCTTTGATTTTGATAGTGCTTATTATTTTTCTAATACTGAGAAAATAAATTTGAGTTACTTCCAATTTAATATTTATTTGTAATGACTTGAAGATAATAAAGCTGATTTACAAGCCATAAACTAAAATTAGTCTTACTATACAACTTGCATACCTATTAAGAGAATATATCTAAATATAGATCTATATCTATATACTTTTCTTCTTTAAAAATGTTACCTGTTCATGTCCTTGCCATTTTTAAAAATATGAGACAATTATATTTTCTTACTGATGTATACTTATAAATTAAGGTTTTATAGATATTTATGTAATCATTATCTACCTATCTCCATTTTTTTAAACCAAGAACCCATTTATTGTCAAAATTAGAAAATATAAAATGGTATAAAGAATAAAATAACTTACTTATAATTCAAACAATGAGTTACATGTATATTTTTAAGTTTGTTTTGGAATTTAAAAATTGTACCAGTTTTTCCTTTCTAGGCATGTGTATGTACTTGAAACAAAATTGAATGCAGTTGCCTCTTTGCTTATTTTTTATCATCATCATTTACATCACTCATGACTTAACTCATTAATTATTCTGTAAAAAATATAGTTTTGATAACTGTATAATATGCCACCATATTTAAAATTTACTTAAACGATCCACTATGCTTATACATTAAAGTTGTTTCAAAATTCTCACAGCGGCAAGTAATGCCACAGATAGCTTTTTTGAAGACCAACCTCTGAGTACTTTTATGGACATTTTCTTGAGGTAAATTTCTATAAATGCAATTACTACATCAAAGAGTAAAAGTACTTTGAGTGTTGTGATATATAATGGAAAGCTGATCCCCAGAGAAATTACTCAACATTCACTGCCATGTGAAATACGTGAAAGGGTTCCCTGCCAGCAGTGAGCTTCTTTAATGCCCCATCCCTACAATAACAACAAACTTGTCCTTTTTCTCATTGCCATGCATTATAAGTTAAGATCGTACCTTCATCTTTTTTTTGTTTTTTCAATTTTCACTGGAGTACATATTTATTGATGAGAGAGAGAGAGAGAGAGAGAGAGAGAGAGAGAGAGAGAGAGAGAGAGATATGAAAGAGAAACATTGGTTGGTTGCCTCCCATATGGAACCCAGCCAGGAATTGATGGGGATCCATGTACTCCAGTGAGTACGTGTAAGTAGGCAGGTGGTCTTTTTTCTCTGTAATACAATGTCTTACTTCTTGCATTTTTGTGGAAAGTTGCATAGGACGAACTAAAGTGAATATTCTAAACTGGAATTGGGGCCTATTTTTTAACTTTCCATGCAATACAGAAAACTGAGTACTTACTGTTGAGTTAACTGCTGCAATAATTTACTGAGAGACTCTTGTTGGTTGGGTTCTCTGTTTATTGCCAGGAATTCTACGTGTCATGCTAAGTTGTATTTCCATGCCATTTAGGAACAATACTAGCCATTACTACTTGTTGATTGCCTGTTACATTAAAGGCACCATGTTAACTCTCGTTTGTATAGTCTATATCTTTAACCCTCCTAATAATCCTCTAAAAGATATACTATTGATCTGTTTTTATTTATGGGGGATTTTATAGAGCCATGAGAGAATAGTTGAAATGTCTGGCTATAAGATTGTATTTTTTGTACGCAACACTCAAGAAAATGTTTAATAATATAGCGATCTTTTCATTGGTGAAAACAGGCTTACAAAAGCTCATCTGAACTGTCTGAGACAATTATTCCTCATTAATGGCTCTCATTTATTTTTGAAGTTGGTGTAATGGAGTAGATTGGCTATGAAAATAATACTAATTGAATAAGGCCATTAATAGTTGGAAATCTGTAAATGATTGGGAGGAAACTATCAAAATATGATGAGGTGCAAACAAGGTTCTCTCCACAGGAGTGCACATCTGGGATTGAAATACGAAGACGCTTTATTTAAAGAATGTGATAATTCGGATAATTGCAATGATATCAACACACAACAGCAGTAAAAGATAGCCCTTTCTGTGCTTCATGCTGCATTAACATCATCTTTTAAAAGAAAGTGCACAGTATATTATTTTATCAGCATGCCACTGTGTGATAGATCACCACAAAAATAAATTAAAATAGGAGCAAAAATCCACTCTGATATTACAGCAGAAAGGAAACAAAGTTAATTTTACAGCTTTTTGGGGGTGAGATTCTTATCTATATCATTACATTACTTAACAAGTTAAAGCAAATCGATAGTTTTGTATTGCAGAGCTGTATCCAGGCAATGATGACAATTTGGCCTAAAGCCTCAGAAGAAATTACCTTTAAGAGACTGTGGAAGATTTGATACAGTAATAACCACACAGAAAAAACAACAACAACAAAAACTATTATTTTTCTTTCTGCCCTAAAGATGCCTCCAAATCCTCAAATAATCATAAATTTTTGTCTCTGCTCAATAAAAATGAATTTTGTTCAATGAAAATACCTCCTCAGAGAAATAACATTTCTTCTAGTGTAACCTTCCTCAAAATAGCTCTTCTGATATTCTCCAGGAAAAAAAAAATTAAGAAAGAAAGAGTAAAAGTCTTCAATGGCTCCCCTGTGCACAAACCCAGCCTCTGGAGACACTCCATCATCTGGCTCCAGACAGACACTTTAGTTCCTTTGTCATATGTCCCTCCATGCCCCGTGATCTCCACGTCTCTGATTTACTCATTCTGTGTCCCTTCTACGGAGTATTCTCATCTAATGCTGTTGCCCACATATTTACCTACTGAAACCGTATGCACCCCTAAAGACAACTATTCATAAAGCTTCATAAAGCAGACCTCCTTCCCTGGAAGCAACCTCTCCCTCTTATTAAAATGAGATGATTTGGGAACACCATGGCTTATCACATAGAGGTTTCCAGAATTTTAAAATACTCTCCAGGATATCTTTGATATATTTCATCTTCTGGCTTACTTGAGTCCTTTCTTATGTCTGCTATGAGATAAACTGACTTCTTCCTTATATTCTCAGCTATGTTATAAGGTAAAGAAGGTAGTTAGTACATTTATTGATGTGTACATACCTCATGGCTTCCTCACAGAAAGAATGTTCACTGAATTACAAACAACAATAAAACAGGTACATGCTTTATTTAGTCTTCATTGTGAATAGATGTATCTGATATTTTGTGAAAAATGGATTTCAATGGTGTAGCAGATTAGGGGAACGTAAGCATGAGGATGTGATAATCAACAAGAGACAATATCCATAAAGCAAACAAATGCAAAGAAATGTGAGGCTGCAGATGGTAAAGGCAGATGGGCTGGCCTGGCCTCAGGTTGTGCCTATTTTTTTAAAAAATCAATTTATCCCTGGAAGATAGTCATCAGAATGTGTGTTTTTCCTTCTCAGAATTTTATCAGTGTCTCATCATATATGAAAGCAAATTACAAATCCCAGAAAATTCTGAATAAAATATTATTTTAAAGTCTTAGTTAAGACCCAAGGAAATAATGGAAACTCCAGAACAGAAAACTAAGTCACTTGAGTCAAGAAACAGCAATCCTAGGGGACTCACAATCTCTGCCAGACTTCAGTTTTTAATGTTGTGTCAGGCACAAAGGGGCAAAGTCGCGTTCCATTAAAAGGTGGAGATGGCTAACTGAGATACTTGAGTAAAGATGGATACTTATTGGGCTTCCCTAGAGGTTTCGTGGCACAAGGACATGAAAAGGGAACTTTGTGTTTTGACGTAGGCAAATACATATGGAATCATATTCCAGCTGGTACTCAGAACTGCAGGGGATGGACAGACTAGTCAATAGTGGAACTGTGGGAATGGGTTATCCCAACGGAAATAAAGTAAGATTGTTCCTTATCCGAGCAGCCACAAAACTCAGTTGGGAGTAAATGAACTAAATGTTTAAAATAAGACACAGCCTGACAAGACCGAATGTTGCTTATTTGTGGGGTACAGAACATTTTCATATTGCTGACAGCAGATAAATTGGTAAAAATATTTTGTAATGCAACTTCACCAATATCTATTAAAGTTGAACTTAGCTTCATTCTAAGACTCAGCAATTCTCATCCTAGCCACATATCTTAAAGAAATGTTCACATGTGCAGAATTTCACATGTGCTTAAGTTAATGTGCAATGTTCAGAGCAGCACTATTTGGAGTAAAAAATATTTTTAAAAATTCAAACCCCGAATGCATTAATTTTCTATATTTGTGTTAGAAATTATCACAAATTAAGTAGCTTTGAACAACACTAGTTTATTGTCTCAATTTCTGTAGGTCAGAGGTGTGGGTATGGTGTTTGGTAGGTTTTCTGCTCAGGGTCTATAAGCTGAAGTCAAGGAGTAGGCTACCCTGTGGTCTCATGTGGAGCATGGGGTCCCCTTCTACCCTCATTCAGGTTATCAGAATTCAGTTCCTGTGGTTGTAGGACTGAGGGACCTGCTCTCTTGATTTGCAGTTGCCTGGATGCTATTCAGAGCTCCTAAAGGTCACCCTCAGGTCCTAGCCTCATGGCCTGCAAAATGACAGCTTACTTCTTCAAGCCAACAGGAAACTCTCTTTATCTGCTTTTTGATTGACTTCAGGTGATTAGCAACCTATTCAGAGGAGTTAAATCCAATCACATTCACAAGTCCTTCCCAAACCCAAGGGAAAGGGATAATGCAGCGAGTCAGATATCTTGAAAGCCCACCTTAGAATTTGTTTGCCATGCAGGAAAATGGAAAAATAATTATCCAGTTTTTTTTAATAATTAGTGCATCATATATAATGCAATATATAGTTACATGTTATGTCACAAGACAAACAAATAAAATATAGTTATATGTACTCATATTGGCAAATCTCACAAGCATTGTGTTGAGTAAAAAATGCAACTGGCAGAAGAAACAGTGCAGTATGAAACCATACATGGCAGGTGTAAATTATGCAAATGTATATGTGATTTGCAGTTAATGCCTATCTATGCACTAAAAGCTTAAAGGGATGTACAAAAAACCATAAATATCAAATTTAGAAAAGTGGTTCTCTATGGGAAAAGGAAGAGGCTGATGAGGGTAGGGCACTCAGGGACTTCAGAGCCATTACCAACCTGCTTGTTAAGCTGAAGGATGCATTTTATTATTCTTGATATCTCTTTGCATGTCTAAAATATTTCATGAAAAAATAAAAAACATATGAAAGAAAGAATAATAAAACAAAAATTAATAAAGGATGCTCTGAAAATAAAATAAACCTTGAATTTATTAAAAATATTTCCAAACTCTATCAACACCTGGCAAATAATGAAAAAAAAAATTAAGGAGCATGCTGTTTCTTCAAATTTCTCAGTAATTCTTTCAGCACAACGAAAACTACAATTAGCCATTTTGGTGGAGAGGAAACAGGGAAATTAATTTGTAATTAAGTATTTTATAGCATTTACCGCTTATATTGTATAACTGATTTGGACATGAGTTTAAGTGAAAATTCAATAGAGCAAGTAATTAGCATTTAGAGAATACAAATTAGAAACATACCAAATAAACATTAAAACTCAAGTTTAAAACTCAAGTACCTCAAGCTATGGAAGGTAGTGCATTACTTATGAATAAAAATGATACCCATTTGTAGACCAGCAAAACAAATGAGGGCTTATCCTGCTTATTTTAGCGACACATTTTATAACCTGTACAGAACTATTTCATTACAAACAGTTAATCTGAATTGTTCTCCTTTTAAACAACCTATTAGTCCCAGCAAAACAGGACCTGCAGGATATTGCCTCTCAGCAGGACTTGCTCTTCCTTGTTAATTCTACTTCGCAGCGTGTCTGTTTGGAGAAAGTTATTGGCTTGAGATGACAAAGTTGTTTTACTATATTTTATCAATATGTTCTTTTGTTCTCCATTGAAAAATTTCAAGCACCCTTTCTCCATCTCGTGGGATTGTAAGCTGAGGCTCCCCTGGCTACAGATCCCACAGCTCAGTGTTAAGCACTTCCGATACTTGTACTCTAGTAGAGGCAATAAGATCTGTGCATAAATGTCAATAGTGTGTGACAGAAAGTGACAATTGCCATAAAAAAAGCGGGGGGCAGGAATCTACTACGTGGTAGGCCCTATGCTGGCTGCTTTGCAGGTACTATCTGGGCATCTTGGGAAGGAGCTGCGGCCCAGATGCTTCTGGTGAAAGAACTGAAACACCAGCCATTCTTCCTACCACGTGTCTATTTACACACCATGTGCACTGGGCATGTGAGAGCTTTGACATAGAGGTAAAAGAGAAAAATGTTATTCAGCTTTTGGGTCCGACCACTCTAGTGGTTTTTGTGGTTGTCTTCGAAATATTCATCTCTTGCCATATGAGTAATCTAAGCCTATCATTTTTATTTCAGCCATATTGCCAATGATTCATTTAGGAGTGACCAAGTTATTCAGTCTTGCCAGTAAGACAGGAGAGCAACTTTGCTGAGGGAAGAGGGGTGGTGCTGGGAAAGGTGTCCTTGTTTCTAAGGAGACCCAGGCAGAGATGGCCCCCTTTCCCCTCTAGATTTTATCATGGAGCCCGGAAATGTCACATTCATTTTGTGAACATGAAGACAATACATGGAGAAGGCAATTGCATTAGTTTGCTGGGGGCTGCTGTAACTAAGTACCAAAAACTGGGTGGCTTCAAACAACGGGAGTTTCTTATTTCACAGTTCTGGAGGCTAGCAGTCAGAAATCAAGGTGCTGGCAGGACCATGCTCCCTCTGATTCTCCTTGCCTCTTCTAGTTCTAGGTGTTGGCCAGCAGTCCTTGGAGGTTCTTGGCTTGTAGATGCCACAACAATCACATGGCCATTGTCTCCACATGTGTCCTCACATGACCTCCCCTCTGTGTATGTCTGTGTCTGTGTCCAAATCTCTCCTTTTATAAAATACTAGGGGCCCGGTGCACGAAATTCGTGCACTGGGTGTGTGTGTGGGGGGGGGAGTGTCCCTCAGCCCAGCCTGCCCCCTCTCACATACTGGGAGCCCTCAGGCGTTGAGCCCCATCACCCTCCAATCCCAGGATCGGCCCCTTGCCCAGGCCTGACGCCTCTGGCCTAGGCGTCCGGCCCGGGCAGCGGGGACCCGCAGCTGCAGCGGCCCCGCGATCGTGGGCTCCGCTTTAGGCCCAGGCAAGGGACCCCTAGCTCCTGGGACTGCCAGCTTCGACCGTGCCCAGCTCCCATCGCTGGCTCCACCCCTACTTCCTGCTATCACTGGCCAGGGCGGAAAAGGCACCTGATTCTCTGATCATGGCTGGGGGGCAGGGCAAAGGCACCCCCAGGGCCGCCTTTGCCCTGCCCCCCAGCTCTTAGCTCCCCCCTGAGTTTCCGATCACTGTCAGTGGCAGAGGGCTTCTTCCTGCTTTCCCTTTCGCCTCCCTGCATTTTGCCTACATATGCAAATTAACCGCCATCTTGTTGGCAGTTAACTGCCAATCTTAGTTGGCAGTTAACTGCCAATCTTAGTTGGCAGTTAACTGCCAATCATAGTTGGCAGTTAATTTGCATATAGCCCTGATTAGCCAATGAAAAGGGTAGCTCGTACGCCATTTACCATTTTTCTCTTTTATTAGTGTTGATCAGTCATATTGGATTAGGACCCACCCTTATGACCTCATTGTAACTTGACGATCTCTATTTCCAAATAAAGTCCCATTTGGGGGTCCTGAGGTTTGGACTTCACCATATCTTCTGAGGTACATAATTTAACCCATAATAACACCTGAGAGAATTCAGATCCCTGGCTTCTTGGAGTCTAATTAATCCCTTGAATGTTGTGAGATAAATTTCCTAATTGTTTAAGTAAATTGGAGTCAAGTTTTCTGCTACCTGCAGCCAAATTATTCATACAGAATTATGCAGACATTTCAGGTGGGATAGAAGGTAAAGGAAGTGATGGAGCTAATGGGGGTCCTGGAGAAGCGGACAGAAGTGGAAGAAAGAACCTGGCTTGCTGGCCCAATACAGTGAGAACAGAACCTAAAAGCTTGCTTTGGTCCAGCATTGTTATTCATTCTTCACCCAAAAGCTTATTTATAGCTACCCTGTGGCAAGTATTGTGCTAAGCAGTGAGGATTGGATGAGCAAGATAGACACCATCTCTGCCTTTGAAAGGTGTGGTGGGGGAAATCCTGAAAAGGGGTCTGAAGAGGTAAATAGAGCTAGGGATGAAAAGATAGTGAGAAACATTAAAAGGTTTGTCACTTTAAGGAAATGGAGAACCTTGAAGCATTTTAAACAGGAGAGTGTAATGAGACTATTTATATCATAGAAAGATCATTTATACTGTAAATGGAAAATGGATTTAAGTGCCCGACAGAGGCAGGTAGACCCATTGGGGATCCCGTGGAGTGCAAGTGAGAGATGACTTTAGGATCCCCTTCACCTTCCAGTATTTTGGGAAGTACCTGAGGTACTTCAATGTGGGTTGAGCTCCATTAGCGGGTCAGTCAGTATGCCTGGACTGCTTTTCTCTGCCGGCCTCCTGCCCCTCCAGGATTCCCTTTTTGGAATTTGGATGGGGAAATCACCTCCACCTGTCCATGTCAGATCCTTGAAAGGGTTAACTTGAGAACATAAGGCTTGAGCCTTACAAAATCTAACAGATGTCAAAGGAAAGCTTGTTCTGTTAGCCTAAGCCTTGCACAAACATGCTCCCCTTGAGTGGTTATTTAACAGAAATTCCTGAAGACCATCACCCCTGCACGGCCCCC
This sequence comes from Myotis daubentonii, assembly GCF_963259705.1. Lineage (NCBI taxonomy): Eukaryota > Metazoa > Chordata > Mammalia > Chiroptera > Vespertilionidae > Myotis > Myotis daubentonii. The sequence continues at coordinate 183,317,125 of NC_081841.1, forward strand.
TGAGAAAGAACGTCAGGTGCCAACAGAAGGACAAAGGACAAGGCCGTAAAACTATGACAGGGGCACGGTCCTGATACCTGGGTCAAGCCAAAGCCCCGTCTGCAGCTCTCCCTGAGTGCACAAAAAGCCTGCGCCCTCCCCAATTCACTGCTGGCTCTTTCTTGAGTCAGACCACTCCACCCAGGTGCCTGGAATAAATTATCATTTTGATTACACTGAGCTTTGAGTCCACTCTGTGTGACCCCGGCCCAACCCTGAACCTTTCAATCCTCTTAGGAGTGTTTGATGGCATGTTACGGGGCCCAAGATACAGCAAGGTCCAATCAAAACAGTGTTTAGTTTGACATCCAGTTCTATTCCTAGAGAGAATATGCCACCTGGATGGCTAGGTCAAGGTCAGGTTTGAGAAACAGCCAGAGAAAAATTATTTTCCTGGCACCAACACTAAGTCCCCTTTGCTAAGTCAGGCTCGTCCTGCCTCTGCGGGACTCCTCCTGTCCTCATGACTGGTTCTCTCATCCCATAGCTCTATGTATATTGGTGGTAGTCAGCCTCCAAAATGGCCTGGACCCAAGTAAAGATAATATAAACAATTGCTGATTTTTAAAGTTTACTTTTTTTAGCTTACTTTTGGAGGCATCATATGATTTTTCTTACACAAAATGGCTTCTCTTAATGTGCTGTGCTTTGACACATACTGTCATCAACCAACCAACCTCAACACCTGACCACTGGATAATGAGGGAGATGCCACAGGCCTCCACTTCTTGGGTTTTTCCTGGTTCTGGGTCTTACCTCTGAGCTTCCACAGAGCCTTGTGCTTGCCTTTATCAAGGCTTTATGCTTACTTACTGGTTACCTCCCTCAACCAACAATTTCTTGAGGGCTTAGGACTTAGTTGTATTTATATCCCAGGATCACTAACATTGCCTGGCTCCTTCAGGCACACGACAAATGCTTGGCAATAAGTAATAAATTTAGCAACAGGTTAAAAAACCCACAAAACCCCAGGGTAATTAGTCTAGCTATTATGTATACAGACATCTTTTCTCTCAAAGCTTAATTAAAAAATACACACACCCATATATACATATATATGGGTATATATATATATATATATATATATATATATATATATATATACACACACACACACCCATATATACACTGAGTGGCCAGATTATTATGACCACCTGACGTTTGTAGGCAAATAAGCTATAATTTCACGCTGAAGTTGCTAGAGGGCCAGACCATTATAAACGTCTGAATAGCACAACATGCCTAATTATCGTTGCTGATCAAGTTCATCCTATCATGTTGATGGCGTATCCCAATGGAGATGGCTTCTTCCAACAAGACAATGCACCATGCCATGGTGCTCGTATTGTGCAGGAGTGGTTTCAAGAACATGAGGGAGACTTTACCTTGTTTAGGTGGCCCCCACAACCACCAGATCTCAATCCAATTGAGCATTTGTGGGACAGAGTTAAAAGAGCCCTCAGGCAGCTGGTTCCACAACCATCAAATCTCACAGAACTGGACAGTGCTATTCATCAGGCATGGTGTCAGATTCCTCGCATCACCTTTCAACATCTCGTGGAGTCAATGCCAAGAAGAATCGCCGCAGTGTTGAAGGCAAAAAGGTAGCCCAATGAAGTAATGATGGGGTGGTCATAATAATCTAGCCACTCAGTGTATATGTGTGTGTGTGTGTGTGTGTGTGTGTGTGTATTACTCTTATCCCAATATTGTCTTTTCTATATAATAGGATTTACTATGTCAGCTTATGGTGAAGATATATACATTATTTTATCTTGGTCATTAAACTTTTAATGTTTCTAAATCCATATGGAGTTAATTTTCAGGATCACTCTGGTTACAGCAGTGGTTCTCAACCTTGGCTGCACATTAGAATCACCTGGGAATCTTTTTAAAATCCTGATTTCTGGGCCTCATCCTCCAGAAATTCTGTTTCTTTGTTACTAATGTTGTGGCCCCAACCCATAACAAAGAAACAGAATTTCCGGAGGATGAGGCCTAGAAATCAGGATTTTAAAATATATATTTTATTGATTTTTTACAGAGAGGAAGGGAGAGGGATAGAGAGTTAGAAACATTGATGAGAGAGAAACATCGATCAGCTGCTTCCTGCACACCTCCTGCTGGGGATGTGCCTGCAACCAAGGTATATGCCAGGGGTGGGCAAACTTTCTGACTCGAGGGCCACAATGGGTTCTTAAACTGGACCGGAGGGCCGGAACAAAAGCATGGATGGAGTGTTTGTGTGAACTAATATAAATTCAAAGTAAACATCATTACATAAAAGGGTACGGTCTTTTTTTTTAGTTTTATTCATTTCAAACAGGGCAGGCTGTAGTTTGCCCACAGCTGGTATATGCCCTTGACCGGAATCGAACCTGGGACCTTTCCGTCCACAGGCCAACGCTCTATCTACTGAGACAAACTGGTCATGGCCAGAAATCAGGATTTTATAAAGATTCCCAAGTGATTCTAATGTGCAGCCAAGGTTGAGAACCACTGATCTAAAGGCTCTTCAAATCTTTAGAAGAATTTATGAGTTTAAAGTCCAAAAGCACCCTTCTGGATTATACCTGACATAAGAATTACGAACTGTAAAACAGATTTTAAAATGTTAACTCTCACAAACAAAGAAGAGCAAACTTTATTTTAAAATTCTATTATGTTTCCATTTAACAGTGCTGAGAACCCTACATTCAATCTTTACTGGTCTCAGCATCTGATTCCATGTGATTATTTACAGAATTGTAGAATTAATGCATAAGCTGCACATGTGCTCAAACACCTGCACCCTGCAGAAGAGACCATTTAAATATTAAAACTAGCTACTCCAAGTTATCAAAAAGATGACACTATGATTGAACCACTGTTAAAGTGAAATCACTTTGATGTTAATCAATATTACTGCCATAAGAATAATGACTTCAACCGCATCTTTTTGTTCTTACCCTTGGAAACGTTGTAAATCTGTCCAGTTCTTCGACAAAGCAGAACATCTGCAAACTAATCGCTGACATAACAATCAAGAGGCTGGCAGTAAATACAACCAAACTCCCAAGCTTTTTCCCAGGACCAAAGATCTTGTACACGAAGTCTTCTAACGCAGGTGAAATCTTAATAAGCCGAACCACCCGAAGAACCTATTTTGGGAGAGAAAAATATACATGTTCGATCATTTATTTACAATGAATCTTAAATAAGTTCATATTAAAACCTCATTTTTTTCATAGCACTTTTTAAAGTTGCACTTTTCCATTTAAGCATCTAGAGAGGAACATTCACAGTGTAATAACGAAGCTACCAGTCTACCTCACTATCTGTCCTATAGCAAGAACTCAGTGTGGTAGGTATGGAGTGGGGACAGGTACGGGGTAGAGGGGGTCAATAGGGGAAGAAAGGGGAAGTCTGTAATACTTTCAATAAAGATAAATTGAAAAAACAAAAACTAAAAGATGAAAAACAAAATAGCCACAAAACAAAACAAAAAACTACTCAATAAATCCCAAATGAATGAATGAAGAGAAATGGTGACAACTAAGTGTTTTAACACATATTTCAAAATGGTATTAACTGGTACATATTGTTGAAATAAAATTGATATTTTTTCTAATGTTCAAATATTGAGGAAAATGTAGTTCAATTCTATCAATACTCATCCTATCTAATAAAAGAGAAACATGGTAATTTGCCGTGCCTCTGCTACCCTTCCCATTGGCTAATCAGGGCGATATGCAAATTAACTGCCAGCCAAGATGGCGGCTGGCAGCTAGGCAGCTTGAAGCGAACATGAGGCTTGCTTGCTTCAGTGACGGAGGACTCCAACGTTCCCCGCCTGCTGCTGCCGGCCTCTGAGCTTGCAGTTTGAAACATTGTTACAAATATAGAAGCTAAATAAAATCCCAGAAACCTGCTTTCAGCCAGCCGGGATCTCAGAGTTGGAGTTGAAACAGTGTTTCAATTAGAGAACCCAAACAAACCAGATACCTGCTTTCAGCAGCCGAGGCCTAAGAGCTGGAGCCAAGCCTCAGAGCTACAGCTGGCCCAGAATAAAAAAAAGAAAAAGAAAAAAAGGAGCGGTTGGGAGCTTCAGTCACCCGCAAGCCTGAAAACAGCCCTCAGCCCCTCACCCAGACTGGCCAGGCACCCCAGTGGGGACCCCCACCCTGAAGGGGGTGTGACCAGCTGCAAACAGCCATCATCCCCTCACCCAGGCTGGCCAGGCACACCAGTGGGGACCCCCACCCTGATCCAGGACACCCTTCAGGGCAAACCAGCCGGCCCCCACCCTTGCACCAGGCCTCTATCCTATATAGTAAAAGGGTAATATGCCTCCCAGCACTGGGATCAGCGTGACAGGGGGCAGCGCCCAAACCCCCTGATCGCCCTGCGGCTCTGTTTGTGACAGGGGAAGGCACCTCAATCCACTGATCAGCCCTGTTCTGTGCCTGATAGGGGGAGCTCCCCAACCCCCTGATCGCCCTGCGGCTCTGTGTGTGACAGGGTGCGGCGCCCCAACCCCCTGATCGGCCCTGCTCTGTGTGTGACAGGGGGCGGCACCCCAACCGCCCCCCACGGGCCCTGCTTTGTGTGTGACGGGGTAGAGCCATACCCTCCCCATTGGCCCTGCCCTCAGTGTGACAGGGTGTGGCGCCCCATCCCCCTGATCTGCCCTGCTCTGTGTGTGACAGGGGGCGGTGCCCCAACTCCCCTATCAGCCCTGCTCTGTGCGTGACACGGGGGAGCTCCCCAACCCCCTGATCGACCCTGCTCTGTGCGTGACAGGGGGTGGCGCCGCAACCTCCCCATCGACCCTGCCTTGAGTGTGACAGGGCATGGTGCCCCAACCCCCCAATCAGCCCTACCCTGAGCATGACTGAGGGTGGCATCGCAACCTCCCGATCCGCCCTGCTCTGTGCATGACAGGGGGCGGCACCCCAACTCCCCAATCGGCCCTGCTCTGAGCCCGACCAGGGGCTGCACCTAGGGATTGGGCCTGCCCTCTGCCACCCGGGAGCAGGCCTAAGCCAGCAGGCTGTTATCTCCCGAGGGGTCCCAGACTGCGAGAGGGCACAGGCCAGGCTGAGGGATCCCCCCAGCCCCCCGAATGCACAAATTTTTGTGCACCGGGCCTCTAGTTGTATAATAAAGTAAAACTTCCCAAGTGTTAATGTACATTCATAAAAAAATGTTTTAAAAACCTTCTGTCTTGGAGCCTTTACTTAAGGCTGAGACTGCTACCCCAAGGTCCATTCTGTCCATCCTGGAAATAGAACTTTCTAAATTTTATCCTAGGAAGGAGCTACCTAGGGCTGCAGACTACTTTTCCCAGCCTCGCTTGTAGCTAGGTGTGGCCAGCAGACTAGGTTAACGCCTATGGAATGTGAAAGGAAGTGATTTTTGCAACTTTTAGCACATAAAAAGAAATAAATCTGTCCTAGATACTCTTTTTAATACTTTTCTTTGGCTGGGAAATGGAAACAATTGGAGTATACCCTTTGGACCAAAAATAGAAGCCTTGAATAGAAGATGATGAATCCAATCTGACAGAAAAGACCAACTTCCTGGATGCCCACACAGAGATGAGCCACCTCCTTTCCCTGGGCACCCACCAATGCTCTAACAACTGAGCATACCAGCCAGGGCCAAAATAAAATATATTTGGGTTTTCCTTTCCAGAATCCCTAGCTTCCTGCTTTTCCTGATTTGTCTTTGACAAATCATTACTACATTCATAGTCCATGAGGTCCACGGAGGGACCCCCCAAATCCCCGAGATCCAGGCCTGACCAGAGTATTCACAATTATTGGATTCAGCAGAACACTTGCTGGACTTATGAGAGGTGTTCCTTTTTTTTTTTTTTTTTTGTTCCCAATTGGTATTACTGTAAGAATCACATAAGCTTCCAGCTTCTGGGAGACATTTTTGCTACTACATGGAGGAAGTCAGCTTAAGAATGATAGCATCAAAGAAGAAAAGTGACTGAGTCCCAATAATACAATTTTAGCCTCTGAATGTTGCTCCCTAAACTCTGAATTAACAGGAAATACTGAGGTAACATGATCATGCTGTCAGAGCCAGCGGCAAGAGCACCACACAGCTCTGCTGGTCTGACTGGCTCTGAATGGCTGTGAGTACCTGTATTCTTCTAAATTCTCCTACCCCACTACGCCAGGGCAGGCTCCTGCTTGAACCCTGCCCACTGTACTAACTGTTGGGAACTTAGTCCAAGCTCCTCCTTTATCCTCTGCTCACTAGGCAGCAGGTGTTGGGTCCAAGCCCCTCTGCCTGGGGCTGGACCTCCTAGGATGCCGAGTATAGGCTATAAGAGGTTGTGGGTGTACAGGAATAAGTCTTTATTGCAGAAGACAGTGGCCATATAGCCATCAGATAAGAACAGTCCTCACAGCAAAGTCCATACAGGCAGGCAGCCGGACACCGGCTGGTCAATGCATATCTTTCCCATAAAGTAGCATCAGTCTCTGTACCCACAGCTATTATCTAAGCAGCCGCACGCTGCATCCTAGACTCACCGCCTCACCACGTAGCGGTACCTGAACTCTCCGGCTCAGCAGCTTCTCCTGTCTCTCCTGCCCAGCTGCTCTCTCTAGCAGACTTCTTCACACACTCCATTCCAGCTGCTCTCTCTCTATACTCCAGCAGACTTCTTCTCACTCCAGCCAACTAGCTGGACAGTAACCTACTTTGATACCATTTAGACAAAGAGGGCTTCATGACAATAGTTACATTAATCATATTGGCTACAGAAGGACACAGTGTACCTTGTGTCCTTGCACCCAATCATGGTATCGTGGCCTGATTAGGCTTCCCAGGCTCAGAGTCCTTGAACATCCCGTTTAGGCTCATGCCCAGAGCGGCCTTTGGCCATTCTGGTGTATTGATATCAAGGCCTCTGTTCTCCTACCAGCCTTGACTATCCCGGGACCTGGCACAGTTCCCACACATGCCTATTGTCTGAAGAACACAAATGGTATGGTTTCTAGCCACATGTCTAGTAAACAAATAGACAAATGTTTAAATAAGTCGAGAAAATGTATGTCTTCATGCTAAAGTCCTTCAAATTAAGCATTATATTACATATACGGTTAAGTTACCAGTTTTTCCTGTTATAATACTTTAAGTATACATTCTGAAATCAGAACATTACACTGAGGCTATCTTTCAAAATGACAAGCAAACAGCTTTATCATAAAAACCATTAAGATATTAATATTCATAATCATTAGTACTTAGAGTACTAATCTGGGAAGATTTCACATTTTTATTAGAGTTGTTTATTCTCAAACATAAATGATCGGTATCTAGTTGTTAATATTTAAATATAGGCAAGTTTACAGAAACACTTTAACTGGTTTATAGCTCAAATTTAGTACTGTGTGTTTTCCCCATTTGTGCTAAAATTATATTTAAAAAATTTCCTTTGTAATTTTGAATCCTATCCCAAATGCTAATAAAAACAGCCTATGCACATCTGTGCAATTTTGATAAATTAATATTTCATTAGCTGGAAGAAACAGAGCTTAACACAACTCCCACATTGGTGATTTGATCAGCAATTTCAAAGGTTTAACCTTGCATCCTAGGAAAGCCAAAATCCTCATAATTATGCCTTTTCATTTATTTGGGGAGAAGTATGATTTTTACTCTGTCTACCCAACATGTTGATTTTTGTGTTCCTATTGATACTCTCAAACATAAGGTCTGTAGAACATTTTGTGATAGTTTCCAAATCACATTTTCCTGGTCACATTTCTAAGTCTCTCTTAGAGACTATTCGTTTGATTAGTAAGTACTGTAGAAATTGTGTGGTTTAGAATATGAGCTGTGAAATTAAATTTGTTGGTGATGAGTTTCTAACATTTGCTAGTTATGTGGTCTTAGGCAAGTTCTCAAATCTCTTGGGACCTCCGTTTACATGTACACTCTCTAGCTCACATAATTGTTAAGAGAAACAAATGAAACCATGCACTCAGCACAGTGATTGGCGCATAGTAAATGCACAATAAATACCAGTTGGTGTCACAATTATCCCGGTATGTTAGAACCATAGCATTTTTAAAGACTTCATTAATTCCCATAGGACAATGCTGCCCTATGTTCATTCCAGCCCAGCTACACTGGTCTTGGTGCTATTCTTTGAACAAACCAAGTATGTTTGCACCTCAGTACAGGTACCATGTGGTTCTTTCCACCTGGAATGCTTCCTCCCTGAGCCTCTCATCGATTCTTCTCACTCCTTTCAGTCTCTGCTCAAATTTCACCTCTTCAGAGAGAGCTCCCATGACAACTTATCTAAAATGACACCGCATCCCACAACCTCTATCATTTTTTACTATGCTTGTTTCTTCTTTATACCATTTCTGGCACTTGTATTCTACATTCTGTTGTATACTTGTTTATGAACTGCTTGTCCCCTAGAATTTATGCTTACTAAAGTGGGGAACTTCATTGCCTTGTTCACCTTTCTCCCATAAGTATCTGGAACAGTTCATGGCACACACTATGTGCTCAGTTAATATCATTTAAATAAATAGATGAATAGCACCAATAATTAGTCTCAGAGATAACTGATATTTTAAAGGGAGTCATTTTGTACAAAACTGTTGACTTCACATTTAAATATGAAAAATGTGATACTCACTAAGGGAAGACTTGCTGCCAACACAATGAAGAAAGGCCCACTGAAATGAGAAGTGTGAGGACCAACAAGAGAGATGAAAGTGGACCCACAAGGTGCCAATCTGTTCGGTACAATGGATTCTCCATTTGTAAATTTTCAAAAATCCTGTGACACCCAAGCTTCTTAAGAGATTTATTTATTTTTTAGCCACAAAATAACTGAGGTATGTAGGTTTGAATTATTTTATTAGAAAAATATACCCATGGCCATGTATAGAGAGATACAGATGAAAATCACTTAACTATTAATATAAATTATTACAAATTATAATCTAGAATTAAAGACACAAGTAAAATTTCCAACTTCATTGATAGCATATTATGTGACTATCTATATATATAAAAGCCTAAGCGACCATTACGACCGATTGACCAAATAACCAGTCGACCCGTAGCTATGACGCACACTGACCATCAGCGGGCAGACACTCAATGCTGGAGCTGCCCCCTGTTGGTCAGTGCGATCCCACAGCCAACCTCCCCCAGCCAGCCAACCTCCTATGGTCCCTTCCCCCTGGCCAGCTGGCCCTGATTGGGACTGGGCGAGATGGGCCAGGGGCCTGATCGCTGGCCAGGCTGAGGGGCCCCACCTGTGCACGAATTTGTGCACCGGGCCTCTAGTAGCTATATAAAATTATTCGAAGCATGAATACAAAGTCTAGATATTTTGTAAAAACAGACTAGTAGAAAAACACCAGAGACAATGACTATTAATAATTTGTAATACTTTAGTTTATTTCTATGCAGTCATTTTTGACTTTAAAATATTTTTAATATTTAAAATGTTTTCCAGAGAGTATTAGATATTATTATCTCCTGTTTCTTCTTATCTGTTTCTTTATCTGTAGTAAGTGCTGAATAGATAGATATTAGTTTAGTAGCCATCCAATGGTTTGTTAGTGACTTAAGATAGTATTTCATGTGTAAAACCAAGTAACTTTCAGGTCATTTTTAGGTGTTATATGATTTTATACAGTTTTGCATTTAAATAAAACAATCATATCTCCAAGTTATTGCAAATTCATCACAGCTATTAATTTTATGGGCAAATTGGCATATGACTTGCTAAGCTATTCCTCAAATATTTACCATTTAAACAGTTTCCATTTTTTTTTATCTCATAAAGAATTAGAATTTTGATCTATTTCTAACATTTTTACAAAAAATTATCTGTGAGAATCTATAAGAATTTTCAAACCCTGAATATATTTTATACTATATTCTTGCTGAAATAGCATTAGTATTTTTTAAATTTGTCTGATATGATAGGTTTATATTAAAGTATCATGTAGCTTTGACTATCAGGCATATTTTCCATAATTATCTACAATGGTTTTCTAAGGTAAGCACTACATGCTCAGGTTGATTTTGTGAAGTTGGATAGCCGTGTCGAAGGGCCTATAATGCATGAATGTTTGGGAAGCCCATTTTGTATCAAGAGTTTTGAACATGTGTATATCTCTTGCCTCAGCCATCTTACACAGAACCCAACATGGGACAAGAGATTTATGTGCAAAGATGTTGACGGTACTAAAGGGTGTCCCAAAATTCACGCAAGAAGTAATTTTGATAGAAAACACAAATTGTAAATTTGTTATTGATTCATAAAGTATACAGTATAGGGTTATGTATGGAATAGCATATTGGGTAAATGGCCTCCACGGCTTTGCTGGCACATATGCACTCTTTTGTTGAAATTTTCCATGACCGTTTTGCATAAAAGTGGCTGAATTTCGTTGATACAGCGCTCAATTTCTTCCTTCAAGGTGTGGGTGGTCGTGGGCTTGTTGGCATAAATCTTAGACTTCAAAAACCCCAAAGAAAAAAGTCCAACGGCATTAAATCACATGATCTGGGCGGCCAATTCTGATCACCAAAATGGGAAATTACACGACCAGGAAATGACTCATGCAGTAACTGAATTGTTTCTCGGGCTGTACGGCATGTGGCACCGTCTTGTTGAAACCACATGTCGTCCACATCCATATCTTGCAATTTAGGCACAAAAAACTGGATTATCTTGTCGTGCTAGTGAGCACCATTAACTGTTATTGCCTGAGCAGCCGCATTTTCGAAGAAGAATGGTCCGGTGATGCCTCCAGCCCAAAATCCGCACCAAACAGTGACACGTTGTGGATGCATTTGTTTCTCAACAATCACTCGTGGATTTTCTGAACCCCAAATGCGACAATCTTGTCGATTAACCAAGCCATGAAGATGAAAATGAGCCTCATCGAAATTCAGGCACATTTATGCAAAACGGTCATGGAAAATTTCAACAAAAGAGTGCATATGTTCCAGCAAAGCCGTGGAGGCCATTTATCCAATATCTATTCCATACATAACCCTATACTATATACTTTATGAATCAATAAAAAATTTACAATTTTTAATTATAAACCTGTGTTTTCTATCAAAATTACTTCTTGCGTGAATTTTGGGACACCCTTTAAAAGCTTAAACCATGAAAGTCCTCTATGATTTCAATATACTTAGTGGGGATTTTTGGAAGATCAACTTCTTATGTTGCAGTGTATTTGGCTTTCATTTTTATGAATAATATTGTCATGTCCTTTTCTCCAAGAAACTAGAATATTGAGTTTCAGGTTATAGCATCTTAAGTTAATACAGCCCTGAAAATGACAGCTTTGGTATTACCAATAAATAAAATCAATGAAATTGGAATGCATTTTCTTCACACTGTGCTAATTTATGAACTATATTTTTAAAACATATCCATTTATTACTATGAAATTTGAAGAGTTTTAGAAACAATATTATAATTTATAAACATACTATTTTAGGTAATTAAGATGTCATCAGACCTATCTTTTTTTAAAATATATTTTATTGATTTTTTTTTTTTTTTTACAAAGAGGAAGGGAGAGGGATAGAGAGCTAGAAACATTGATGAGAGAGAAGCATCGATCAGCTGCCTCCTGCACACCCACCACTGGGGATGTTGCCCCGCAACCAAGGTACATGCCCTTGACCAGAATCGAACCTGGGACCCTTCATTCCACAGGCCGACGCTCTATCCACTGAGCCAAACCGGTTAGGGCTCATCAGACCTATCTTAAGTGTGCATTGAATAATTATACATAACTGTTATATATAAACTTATACAATTATTATTATAATGTGACCAGTATTTTCTATGGAATAAAAAATGTCTATAGACAAATAGGCATTATTTGTATTACCTGAAAGTATGTGAATTGAGAATGATAAAGATCTGGATATACATGAAGAGTAGTTCCAATCACAAGTAATAGCTCAAATTTGTGGAGAGATGAGCTAATATATCCAGTAAATCCCAAACACCATATCTTCAGAAGTGCTTCCAAGTCAAAAAGTACAGTGAAAGCCACCTAGGTGAACAAAGAGACAGTGGAATTGAAATCTAAAAGTACAATTTATTTAAAAATATTTTATATATTTGTCAGTCCATGAATTTCAGCCACTCTCATATAAAATGAGGAGCCCATAATAATCTATTCTAGAATGACATTTTATTTAAAAAAAAATAGTTTGAAATACACCAACTAGAACCTAGCATACCAAATATATCTTAAGCAATTAGAAAACATGTTAAAATGTTAAATGTTTGCACGTGGCATTATTTCTTCATTATCTACTATTTGATAATATTTAAAAGTCATTTCTATTGATAGAATTACTATATACACAGATAGGGTACATTTTTCTTTTAACTTTATCTTTATTGTTGAAAGTATTAGTGCTGTCCCCTTTGCTTTTGTTCCCCATTGACCACTCCACCTTCCACTTGCCCCTCCAAGGCCTTCATCACACTATTGTCTGTGTGGATGGGCTATGCATATATGCATACAAGTCCCTTGTTAAGCTCTCCTCACCCACCTGCCCAATGCTGCCTTTCCTCTGAAGTCTGTCTGTGCTTTTAGGTCTCTGGATCTATTTTTTTCATCAGTTTATAAGGGTGCATTTTTGTATAATGTGTTTACTCTAAAGATAAAGTTTCTATAATGCACATGGTATATTATAAAACAACTTACATATTAGTAAGCAAAATTAAACTAATATATAAATGTTTAAATATTATTATGTCTTGGGCCACAAACAAATAGAGATAGATTCTATACCAAGCAATTTATGTACCTGCATTAACATATTAGTACATTATATGTCCATATTATTAGTTAATAATCAAAATTACTATATTAATGAATTAGCTTAACCTCTTAATCTATCACATTAATTCTATGAATTTGTTACTACAAATACTAATATTATAAAATACACATGTAAATATAGCATGTATTATTTCTTTACTTGTCCTATGGGTAAGAAAACTCATTTTATAAGGAAGTTTGCAACTGGAATGAAAATGTGCAATACAGCTTAACTCCCAATTGAAGAGCACAGGCTGAATGTTGGAATAAGTCATAACACATCCCTCTGAGGAGATACCAGATGATTTATTGGAAGAAATGAAGAAAGAAAGCTTGCTTTCCTTTTTTCTAGGCCAACACAGAATATCAGAAGGGATTTTCTTCCACTCACATTTGAAAAATGTGAAGAAAAACATATTTTTAATAATAACATTTTAGGAATAAAACACTAAACGCATTACAAGTGGTTAATTTAGATGTAAGGAAGAAATTAACATTACTTTTCTATCTAGCACTTCTGTAGACTCAAGTTGCTTCTTAATTTGAATTGGCATGTCCTTTTTAAAAATATAAAACAGTAATACATTTGAATTGTTAAATAATCCTAAATATAAAGTATTAACAAAATCCCCTGTGAGCCACTTTGCATATTTCCTTCTTAACATCTCCTGTTTCATCTAAACATATACTGTACAATCACATAAATGGGCTTGCATTTTATATGTCACTCGGCAACTTGCTTTTCTCACTCACCAACAGTCATAGACAACCACCCCACCCCCCTGGGGTAGAGATTTGGTCCTAATTATTCTTTTCATCAGCTGCATATTTCCCATAGCATTCAATGTTTATTTAATTCAACATTCTCCCTGATGATTCATTGAAGAATAGTTTTTCCTTGATAAGAAATCATCGGGAAAAATGTTAAGCATTTTGCTGCTTCAATAACAAGACTACATTAACCATCCTTATGCAATATTCATATTTATTGAACTTTCATATCTATAAAAAGAATCTCAAACCTAGCATTGCTGGGGCAAAGGACAGGTTTATGGAGCTTTAAATTTTTAAAAAAAGTATTAATAAATTCATTCAAAATGTTATAGAAAATCATTTGCCTTCCAGCAAGGTAGGAAAGTGCTTCCTATTTTAAATCTGTACCATCACCAGATGTAATCAAACTTAATCAAGCTTTTGCTTACCTGTTCATGTGTGTATTGATTATTTAGAATTATTTTATTTTTAAGACAGTTTTTCTATTCATAACCTTGCCAATTTTCTATGGTGATGTTTTGTCTTTTTTATTAGTTCTTGAGGTTGTTGATATTAAGAACAGTCATCTCTGTCTGCTATATAAACTACAAATAGTTTTTCCCTAGTCAATAGTTTGACTTTTAATTTTGGTGGCATTCGCTCTGTAAGCACTTTAAATTTTATCCGGTCACATATTTCTATCTTTATGATTACTTTCTTTACCTTTACATACAAAACAGGTCTTTAAAAAGATTATTATCGAACTGTCATATCCAGGATCACACTATGTTTTTCTATTTATTTGGACTATATTTTTAAATAAAAATTCCCCATAGAGATGTTGTTTCTTGTGAAATTTATTTCCATGAATTTAATATTCCAGTTACTAATATAAAGGCATTTTTTTGCCTTTTAAATTTTTATTTATTTTTTTACCATTCTACCTAGTTAGTTCCAGTGAAGAGAAAAGCTATTGATTTATCTATATTGACTTTCTTCAACCACCTCAGTAGATTCTTCTATTAATACTAATATTTTTAATAAGGACTCCTGGGTTTTATTAAAATATGTACATTTCATTTGCAATTGAAGATTAATATTTTTTCAAGATTGATTTTGGGGTTAATTGGATTACTTTATTAGCTATAATGATACAGTTGTACGTTAATATAGTAAATAATGAAGTGGGGAAAGAGAGGAATCCATGCTCCTCATTTTTCATGGAAGTTTCTTCAGCATTCCTACATAATAATTGCAGTGGGTTTTGATAATTAATTTCTACTCTGTTTAAGGGCTTCTCTTCTTTTCCAATTCTACTTAAAAGAATTTTAGCCTTCAATTTCTTGAGGTGGTGAAATGTATCACAAGAGCCCTTGATGTTAACAATTTGAATATTCCTAGAATAAACACTAAATGATAATGCTAATCTGGTTTTTATTGAATAACTAGAGCAATGATGGTAAACCTATGACACACGTGTCAGAGGTAACACACAAACTCATTTTTTTGGTTGATTTTTCTTTGTTAAATGGCATTTAAATATATAAAATAAATATCAAAAATATAAATCTTTGTTTTACTATGGTTGCAAATATCAAAAAATTTCTATATGTGACACGGCACCAGAGTTAAATTAGGGTTTTTCAAAATGCTGACACGCCAAGCTCAAAAGGTTCACCATCACTGAACTAGAGGCCCAGTGCATGAATTCGTGCACCACTAGGGTACCTTGGACTGGCCTGCGGGGATTGGGCTGAAACTGGCACTCCAACATCCCCTGTGGGGTCCCGGATTGCGAGAGGGCACAGGCCAGGCTGAGGGACTCCACCAGTGCACGATTGGGGCTGGGAAGGGACTGAAGGAGGGCTCCAGGGCGTGTCTGGCCCATCTCACCCAGTCCTGATCGGCCCGGCCCCAGCAGCAAGCTAACCTACCGGTCGGAGCGTCTGCCCCCTGGTGGTCAGTGTGCATCATTGAGACTTGTTGGACACTTAGCATATTAGGCTTTTATTATATAGGATATTTTCTTTATAATTTTTGTAGTTACTTTCATATATGAAATTGGCCTATAATTTTACTCACACTATCACGTCAGGTTTCGTTAAGCTTATGCTAGTTTTATTAAACGTACAGAGTTTTCCATTGTCTGATCTGGAATTGCTTAAATAAAACAAGGAATATTTCATCTTTAAAAGTTGGTAAAGCGCAGCAGGAAAACCAGTGGGTCCATTCCTTTTTGTAATGGTAGATTGAAACTTTCCAGGGTTCTTCTGATCATGTTTCATATCTTGCCCATCAATTTGACCCTTTTCCAAGAAATCATAATTTTTTTCTAGATTTTCAAGAACTTTGTTTAAAGTACATTTTTCCAGAAAGGACTGGTTCTGTCAAGGTTCAAGGGTTATCTTACATATTTGGTACCCCCTTTAAATCAGTTTTGTAGCTGATGTTTCTCAGACCCTAAAAGTAATGTGACTTGGACCACCAATCCCATATGAGGGCAGGATTGTGCCTCCACATTTTCAGTAAAGCTTACTCTTTTTCCTCCCACGTGGGGTCAAGGTCAAGACAGAAGTTTACCAGATTACTTCCTACTTTCATTGTGCCCTGATGTTACATGAGGTTCTCTGCTCTGACATTTCACTGCACATAGCGTTTACTGAAACAAGTTCTAGGTGACAAAGATATGCAAATGCCCTCAGGGCAGCCACTGACTTAAATGACCATTGGGCATTTTGCACTCATTTGCCCTTTAGACTATTCCTTAATTTTTAGCACATTCTGCTAAGTACTTTAAATCTTTTAATATTTAGGTGCCATTTTTAGTTGTTTTACCTTTTAGAACCACCTTGTATGCGTTTCCTAATAATACTTGGTTTTGTGTTTAAACATAATCAAGTTTTCTAGGTCTTTTGATGGGAAAATTCAACCTGTCCATATTTAATGTACCAAAGTTATAGTTGGTCTTACGTTTCCTATTTATTGTGTGAATGTCATTTTTATTTCATCTTTAAACCTTTTCTTATCTTTTCTGGCTTGGTCAAATTGTTGTTGATTTCTACTCCCTCCTTGCTAATTCAGATGTTCTACTCCGCTTTTCTAATCCTCCAGATTATCCCAATGATCATAAATCAACCTATACTCTTTATTATTGCATTTAATTGGTATCATTATAAACTCCTCTCTCAGGCAAATTTGCTTACACACATATCCCTCACACCTTGCCAATCTACAGTTCAAAGTACTTCTATCATCCTGCTCTCCATCGATATCACACACCTCCTTTCATGCTCTCTATTGATATCACACTCCTGCTTTTCCCAAGATCATACACAAATTAAATTATAGTTTCTTGAGTTCTTGATTTTTTAAAGGTTCTCATTTGACATTTTTATCACCACTTTTCTTTCATCTTCTCTTATCTATTCCTTTGGATTGAGATGAATTTATTTTATAATACTTTGGAGTAGTTTCCTCAAAGAAACATCAAGGCTTGTATACTCTCTTAATCCTTTCCTATCTAAAAGACATTTTTAACTCTGACATGAATATTTTGGCTGCACACAGATTCTTAAGTTGCTGTTCTTTTTACTTTTTACTTTCCAATTTTTTAGATGAGTCATCAAGTGAGCAACATATTTATCTGTCTTGGTTTTGCAGGTTATTTAAGCATTTCAGAGCCTTCAAAAGGTATTTTCTTTATGCTTGCAACCAAGGAAGGACACTAGGATATGCCTAGAAATGCATTTTTTTTTTCATTTAATCTCCCTAAGATTTAGTGAGTCCTTCTAATCTACAGATTGGTGCTTTTCCTCAGTGTAGGAAAAAGCTCTTCTCTTGCTTATTATTATTATTTGTTTTCTATCTATTCTCCTTTTCCTTCATAAGCTGCTGTTATTCACCTACGTAACTAGCCTCTCATGATTTCCAATCATTTTTTCCACTTGATCTCCCATACTAATAATTAGCTCTCAACAATGACCATATCCTTTTTAAAAATTCAGTTTTTTGAAAAATTTAGCCAAAGTTTCAGAAAGTTTGTTTGTGCTTGAATTATCTGTCTTTGAGATATTTAAAAAAACCCACCTTTTATCTCTTCCATCAATTCTACTTAATTGGGAAACTTGTGCTAGGTGTTCATCTTGGATTTCTGAGTCTCAGCCTCAGTTTCTGAGTCCCTTAGAATAAAAATAATTTTTTCTTTGCTTGCTCATGCCTATGTTTGTTTTTATACACTCTCAAGCAAATATGGGGTAGCAGAAAGAATTGCAATTTTTTGATAAATAACCTAACAATCCATGGCCCTTTGGTGGATGTCAGGTTGAAGCTGCTCCAAGTCAGGATTCCTCACCGGCTGCTGGAATCCATTCCCACCATTTACCTGGTAGTGATTCAGCTTCCAGGGAAGTTCCATTCCTGGACTACAAGCAAGCAGTGTCTTTGAAATTGAGTTTTCCCATCAGGCAAATAACAATGCAAATGGATCCTGCTGCATATTTTATTATGAATTATGATTATTTAAACAGCTCATTCCATCTGTCTTTTTTTGTAGCAAAGTAAAGTAATTAATTGCATTTCTATCTAGTTGGATAATCTTTCCAGATATATTTCAGGCATTTATTAGTATAGTTGAACCTGGAATAATATGGGTTTGAATTGTGTGGGTCCACTTATATAATGAATACCTGTACTATTTTTGATCCATGGTTGGGAGTCTGCAGATATGGAGGACCAACTCTATGAATTGTTCTATACCATCTACAGTAATAAAAGACAAACATGCAAATTGACCATACCTTTGCTATGCCTTAAGCCACGCCCGCCAGCCAATCAGAGCGACTATATGCAAATTAACCAAACCAAGATGGCGGCCGGCAGCCACGGAGCTGGAGCAAGCAGGTGGCTTGGTTGCCCCAATGATGGAGGAAGCTTCCTGCCTGCCACGGCCCCAGCTTTGAGCTCCACTTAAAGCAACAAAGTTTCAATTATAGAAGGTAAATAATTGCTTTCAGCCAGCCGTGACCACGGAGCTGGAGGGAGCAGGAGTGGGTTGGCCCTGGCAATGGAGGAAGCCAGGCTTCCCTCCCGCCCACCCTGGCCGGCTCTGAGCTCCTCTCAAGGCTACAAAGTTTCAATTATAGAAGGTAAATAAATTCCAGAATAAAAAAGAAAAAAAGAAAAAAAGGAGAGGCTGGGAGCTTCCGTCACCGGGGGGCTTGGCCAGCCTGAAAACGGCCCTCAGCTCCTCACCCAGACTGGCCAGGCACCACAGTGTGGATCCCCCACCCTAAAGGGGTGTGGCCATCCTGAAAACAGCCATCAGCCCCTCACCAGGCTGGCCAAACCTCCATGGGGTGAGGGTCCCCACTGGGAGGGGCTTGACCAGTCTGCAAACAGCCATCAGCCCCTCACTCAGTCTGGCCAGGCACCCCAGTGGGGACCCCCACCCTGAAGGGGGTGTGACCAGCCTGCAAACACCCATCAGCCCCTCACCCAGGATGGCCAGGCACCCCAGCGGGACCCCCACCCTGATCCGGATCACCCTTCAGGGCAAACCAGCTGGCCCCCACCCATGCACCAGGCCTCTATCCTATATAATAAAAGGGTAATATGCAAACTGACCCTAACAGCAGAAAGACTGGGAATGACTGGTCACTATGACACACACTGACCACCAGGGGGCAGACGCTCAATGCAGGAGCTGCCCCCTGGTGGTCAGTGCGCTCCCACATGGGGGAGCTCTGCTCAGCCACAAGCCAGGCTGATGGCTGCCAGTACAGCGGTGGTGGTGGGAGCCTCTCCCGCCTCCTAAGCAGCACTAAGGATGTCTGACTGCAGCTTAGGCCTGCTCCCTGCTGGCAAGTGGACATCCCCCAAGGGCTGCTGGGATGCCAGAGGGATGTTTGTCTGCCAGCTTGGGCCTGATCCCCCAGGGTGCGGGTCTAAGCCAGCAGGTGGACATCCTCCGAGGGTTCCCAGACTGCAAGAAGGCACAGGCCAGGCTGAGGAACCACCCCCCCCCACCCCAGTGCACAAATTTTTGTGCACCAGGCCTCTAGTTTTATATAAGGGAATTGACCATTTGCATATTTTGATATTTGTGGGGATCTTGGAACCAACCCCCTTTGAATACTGAGGGACAATTTAAGTTTTGGGGGAGTTAAAAGTTATGTGCAGATTTTCAACTACATGGGGGTTGACACCTGGCCCCCATGTTATCGAAGCATGTCCTATAAGCATCACCTGAGCATGTGTCCATTCTCAGAACTTTCTGTCAATCCCAAGCAGTCAGCAGCGCAACTTGTGGGAGTGAGGATTCCACTTGTCACTCCCAGCCTAGGAGGGTGCCATTGCCTTGGCCTCTTCACTCTGCTGCCCTGGGACCTTTCTTCTGTCATGTATCCTTTCAGTACATTACTCATCTGTGAGTGCTTACAAGGTGTAACTCATTTTTTTTAGGAGTGAAGGCAAGATTTTTAAGAGTTTCATAAACTTTCATATATATTTTTGTCACATTACTTGAAAAAAATTGAAAACAGTACATGAAAAAGCATAAAACAATATATGAAAAAGCATAATTTTTCTTCTTACTATTTTTCTAAATCACTATTTTTCAATGTTTATTTAAATCATCTACCCTTAAGGAGTACTTTCAGATATTTTGTTCCTAATGACCACACCATATGGCAGTTTTAAACCACAGATATGTGATATATCTGTTTTCGCATTTCACATATCTATTTCTGCTTTATATAAAGAAAGAGTAAGATGTTTTCTGCCTCTTTAAGAACCAATTTCTACCCCAAAGCGGTGTTTCACCCGCTGTTGATAACATATACTCTGCAGATATATCAGATTTAGTGTCACCATAGTACAGTTTAACTAATTTTCAGGAATGTATTCTTATGAGTTCATTAAACAACATGTTTTATTATTTCTTTTCCAAATTTTCATTTTATAGTAACACATATGCTATTTAATATATACTATAACCAACTCTCTTGCCAAGAAAATGATCATTAATGCAATGAAGATTTTTAAATTAAAGCTTATTGTTCTAAGAAAAAAAATATATTTGTTCTCAACACAGCATATAAGGAGAAAAATAAAAAAATGGAAAATGACATGCATAATATAAATGGAACAATGGAAATTGTTCTGCCCTTTTAATTCAATGACTAATGTATGCACATTTATAGGTGACAAATTATAAATGAGCTGATTGTGCCAGGCAGGTCCGAGAAGATAAAATGGGAGATTCTGACCATACGTGGAAAGCTATATAAAATATATTATTCAAGATTTGTGTTACCATCTCTATTTCATAATTTCAAATAAACATATGGATATTCATGAGAAAATGAATACATATTTATCACAAAAGAAGGTGATAGGACAAAATTCATAAGACACTCAATGTGGGTAACCCTGTTCTCTTAAATGAAATCCAGATTAAATAACACCCAAATAAATGATTACCTGTGTCATTCTAGAGTTGTCTTTAAATCACCTACACTTAGTCTGCAGTGTACCTTCAGTATCCTATATAAAGAGCAAACTTTTAAAATGGATCACTGAATAGTAAAAAACGTCATTATTTTATTTTTTTTCACCCAACAAGACCTGCCCAATCCTCCAAAAACAGACAATGTAGTTATTTCCAGAAGAAGAAACTTATTTAATTAAAGTTTCCCAGAAAGTGAAAAATAAAACTTTCCGGTAATATGAAAGACTGCTGCTATGGCAAGATGAATTACTTTCTTAATTTGATCTCTTGTGATTAATGAGCAGAAATGTGAGTATCAGATTTCGTTTGAACTAAAATAAATGGCTCTTTCATTTAATTTCATTTTAACAGATATCTTAAAACCCAGTGTCTCCAGAGGAACACAGAAATTACTTTTCTAGAAAAGATGACTTTCTACAAGATGGCATTTCTGCTTCAAACACATAGCAATCATAGACAAACGGGAGACCAAAGAGACGTCCTGGAGTCCTAAGCAAGATAAACCTCTTTACCAGAAATATGGCTAAAACACACACTGTCAGAACTGCTTGCTTCATTAATCTACCTCTCCTATCAATCTGTGAGTTTCTTTTGTTAAAATTGTTAATCTTCTGTGAATAACACTGTGCTGATAAATTTCTGTTCAATGCAGTTTAGTTTACAGATATATTTTACATAACAATAGAAAAGTAGTGTTCAAATTTTCTTATTTCTTAAGAAAATGAGAATACACATTTTAAAAATATGTTCCTTATAAAATGTGATTTTATGTATATTAATACCAATGTATTATCTTAGATCAAAATGAAAACTCTTACAAAAGAAAGTAAATCTTTACCTTTTTATATTTATGCATAGCCCAGAAAACAAAGACAAGTTTTTCCTCTATCTTAACTAATTTTAAATTTAGGTTAAATATTCTAATGTAACAAAAGTTCCCAATTTCTCAACAGAAGCCAAGCAGCTTTATTTATGCCTAAAGGATGTTTTTTATACTGCAAGTTGACTCTTAATGGGTTGAGTGGTTTATTTTGGATTTTCAAAATAATTTATTCTGGAATACAATGTGGGAGCTCAAGAAATTATTTCTTTAAAATCTCATGGCTTTTTGTAATCTATTTTAAAAAGAAACTTTCTAAAATATTACATAATGCTATTGCCTTAATTACTGTATCATTATAGTCCATAAACTTGAACTGCTGTCATTATAGCCATTTTGAGGACTAAATAAGATAATATATTCCATTAAAGCACTTAGCAAAATAATAGAAGGTCCAAAAAAATTGATAGCTATTATTGTCATTAGCTTTACTGTGTTTGATTTTAAAACATGAAGATGTTAGCTGACCTGCTCTGAGTTTCTATAGCTTAAACCAAGATCAAGCTCACTGCTTATTTTAATAAATACAGTTTTACTGGAACACAACCATTCTGAGACCACACTCACTTTTGCACAGCAGTGGTGGAGTTTAGTAGTGAGACGGTGGCCTGAAAAACATTTCCTAAGCCCTGACCAGTTTTACTCAGTAGCTAGAGCAGCCGTGGCAAACTACAGCCCGCGGGCCGGATCCGGCCCGTTTGAAATGAATAAAACTAAAAAAAAAAAAAAGACCGTACCCTTTTATGTAATGATGTTTACTTTGAATTTATATTAGTTCACACAAACACTCCATCCATGCTTTTGTTCTGGCCCTCCGGTCCAGTTTAAGAACCCATTGTGGCCCTCGAGTCAAAAAGTTTGCCCACCCCTGTGGACTGAAGAGTCCCAGGTTCGTTTCTGTCAAGGGCAGGTACCTTGGCTACGGGTACATCCCCAGTAGCAGGTGTGCAGGAGGCAGCTGATCAATGTTTTTCTCTCATTGATGTTTCTGACTCTCTATCCCTCTCCCTTCCTCTCTGTAAAATGTATTAAAAAAAAAAAAACATTTTCTAAAATGTTTACTCTCTGGCTCTTTAAGAAAAAGTTTATTGACCCGTGGCTTAAACTCAAACCACCTTTATAAACTTTTTGGAAGAAAAAAGAATATTTTATTTAAAATTAAGTTTGATTAAAACAACCTATCCACACTCATTTGAAACAAGCTACTTTTATTCAAGCACAAGTTTCTGATAAAAAAAATTATAATGTAATTCAAATAAAGACCAAATATGCTTTGGAACACTCAGACACCCAACATCAATCAACCAAAGTGAAACCAATTCTGAATGTTTCAGTAGTTCGAGAATATAGTGATGCCTATATAATTCAGAGAATTAAATCTTCACTATTTGGTTTATTAAAATCAAATTCACTTTCAGTGGTTTGAGAAGGGGGCAACAATTAATAGACACATGATATGTACTAGATTCTGCTCTACAACCTATATTTCTGGGGGGTTTTTAAGTTAGAAAAAAATCTTAATATTATATATAAAAAAGAAAATGACAAGGATTTATCATCTACCACTGGACTCTACTAATCCACTTAAATAGTATCAGCAGATTCTACAATATTGTTATTTGAAATTTTGGTGGAATTTTTTACAGCATGATTATAAATGAGCTAACACATTAAAAACACATTAGAAAACAGACCAATTTTGCATGTGGAAAAATTAGGTAACATTTACTGGAGCATTCTATTCTCAGTAAATGGCGTATATATTTATTCTGCAGGGTTGATTTAGTATGACTGGCCACCACCCTGGGCTGGGTTACAGAAGAAATATTAATGTAAACTATAATATCCAGCATTGTTCCTTCAAGAGAGATTGACATAATCGCAATCATGTGTTGCCATTTCTGTTTTTTATTTTATCATTAGTGCAGTTTTAGTCTCTGGTTCTGATACTACAGTATAATTCTTCCACCACACCTAACTTTCCACCTCATTCTACCAGAGCCTTTAACTAACCTTTGGGTGTCTTGTTCCATGTTCACCAATTCCTTCTACGCTCTCAATCTCCACTCACATAATCAGCTTCCTCTGTCCTAGCCTCAGCTGGTTCTTTCCCAAATGCATAACTTCCCCCACAGTCTTTTTGAGAAGAGGATGGCCCATGTAGGATAACATGTGGATGAGGAAGAGCGCCCCGTCCAGTACTCCTCCATGCCCCTTTGACAGGTATTCCATTAGGTTAAAACATCTTCTTACAACACAGTCCCAGGGGCTGCCCTCTATTATCTGTCACTGCCACAGGCCCCTGCCCACATTCCTTTCCATAAGAACTGGCCTCACATGGATTGACTTCAATGTCATTGTAAAGATTCAGCCAACACCTTAGCTTGATAGTTCCTTGCTATTTCTGTCTCAACTCCATCATTATGTTTAAGCCACTCATCAACACTAATAAAAGAGAAAAATGGTAATTGGCGTACGACGATACCCTTTTCATTGGCTAATCAGGGCCATATGCAAATTAACTGCCAACTATGATTGGCAGTTAACTGCCAACTAAGATTGGCAGTTAACTGCCAACTAAGATTGGCAGTTAACTACCAACAAGATTGTGGTTAATTTGCATATGTAGGCACAATGCAGGGAAGCGAAAGGGAAAGCAGGAAGAAGCCCCCTGCCACTGACAGTAATCGGAAACCCAGGGGGGAGCTAAGAGCTGGGGGGCAGGGCAAAGGGCCGCCTTTGCCCTGCCCCCCAGCCATGATCGGAGAATCAGGCGCCTTTGCCGCCCTGGCCAGTGATAGCAGGAAGTAGGGGTGGAGCCAGCGATGGGAGCTGGGCACGGTTGAAGCTGGCAGTCCCGGGAGCTAGGGGTCCCTTGCCTGGGCCTAAAGCGGAGCCCACGATCGCGGGGCCGCTGCAGCTGCGGGTCCCCGCTGCCCAAGCCAGACGCCTCAGCCAGAGGAGTTAGGCCTGGGCAGGGGCGGAGCCTGCAACCACGTGGAGCTGGGGGACCCCTGCCCAGGCCTGACACCTCTGCCGGAGGCCTCAGGCCTGGTCAAGGGGTCGATCCGGTGATTGGTGATCGGAGGGTGATGAGGGTCAACTCCTCTGGCCGAGGCATCAGGCCTGGGTGGGGGGCGGAGCCGGGGATTGGGGGGATATGATGGTCCCCTTGCCCAGGCCTGAAGCCTGGGTCAGAGGCGTCAGGCTTGGGCGGGGGGTGGAGCAAGCGTTCAGAGGGAGATGGGGGTCCCCTGCCCAGGCATGATTCCTGGGCCAGAGGCCTCAGGCCTGGGCGGGGGCCAGAGCCAGTGATCAGGGGGGAGATGGGGGTCCCCTGTCCAAGCCTGACACCTCTGGTGGAGGCGTCAGGCCTGGGCAAGGGGCCGATCAGGTGATCAGAGGGTGATGGGGGTCTACGCCTCTGGCTGAGGCATCAGGCCTGGGCTGGGGGCAGAACCAGTGATGGGGGGAAATGAGGGTCCCCTGCCCAGGCCTGACGCCTCTGTCAGAGGCGTCAGGCCTGGGCAAGGGGCCAATCCTGTGATTGGAGGGTGATGGGGGTCAACGCCTAAGGGCTCCCAGTATGTGAGAGAGGGCAGGCTGGGATGAGGGACACTCCCCCCAACACACACACACACCCAGTGCACGAATTTCGTGCACCGGGCCCCTAGTATCCATATAAAACCCTAGATTTTTGTATTTACCCAGAATTATTCTAAAATTCTAAACCCTGGGTCCCATTCTCTGACCAAAATCTTACCTTCTAGCTCTTCAAAATCTTATTCTATCACTTCAACTATACCAGTTCTTTCTTTGACCATTTAAAGACTCTATACTTCATTTTGTTCTTTCATTTTTCTTCCTATTTTCATATCCAACCTAGACCACAGGGTCATCACTTCAACTCCTTTGCCAGCCACCCAAAGTTCCTGGTCCCTTGTTTCTCAGCTCTATAAGCCTGAAAATACTCTAAAGCTGGATCAATCTAAATGTTGCATTTCTCCCCTTTATGTAAGGCCTGAGAAAGTCACAGACCTGTCTAAACTAGTATCTCTATAAATTTGTAGTCTCAAAATTTAGCTGTATCGTCAACATTGCATTTCATGTATCTTTAAATAGCTTTTTTTGCGTTCTCCACAGTACCCACTTCCTCTCTCCTTTCTCCACAGCCTTTCCAATTCATTGCCTCATCATCAGGCTGGATAGAGACCTTGCTTCCTATTCACAGGACAAATAGAAATCATTTGATGTGAATTTCTTTAACATTCAATCTCTGCATTACAAATTCACTTGCAAATATTACTATTGGTCCATATTCCCCTCTGCTTTTAATGACAAAGCATTCTTTGTGTGATGGTTTTGTAACAAAATTATAGGTGCTGATTATAATTGCCTATTTTAAAAAGGCATTGGTTAATAAGATTATATAGGTTTCAAGTGTACAATTCTATAATACATCATCTGTATATTGTATTGTGTGGTCACCACCCAAAGTCAAGTCCCTTCTGTCACCATATATTTTATCTCCCTTATCCTTTTCTACTTCCCCCCAACCCCTTTTCCCTCTGGTAACTACCATATTGTTGTCTGTGTCCATGAGTTTTTTGGTCTTGTTTTTTGATTGTTGCTTTCAGTTTTATATCCCACATATGAGTAAAATCATATGAGTTTTGACTTCTCCATCTGACTTATTTCACTTAGCATGATATTCTCAAGATCCATCCAGGTTACTGCAAATGGCAGTATTTAATTTTTTTTCTTATGGCTGCGTAATATTCCATTATATCCTATCTAATAAAAGAGTAATATGTAAATTAACTGTCACTCTGCAACAAAGATGGTGGCACCCATAGTGGCCGGGGCGGGACCTTGACAGCGTTGCCCCGGCAACATGAACCCAGCATCTATGCCCCGGCCGTGCAGAGGGAGGGGAGGGGCCTTGGGCTGGAGGTCAGGGTGAGGGACACTGGCGTCGTTGCAGGCCGGGATGAAGGACACCCCTGTGCATGAATTTTGTGCACTGGGCCTCTAGTGTATATGACATCTTCTTTATTTAATCATGTAATTTCTTCATGAGCCCTCTCATTAGTCCTCCACAGCATATAAAACTTATTTACTGTCTATATTTTTTACTAAACTGTAAGATCCATATACCATGCAACAACTAGGCAGCATCACATCACAGACTCCACTCCAGCGAAAGTTTGGTACTAATAATAACTTTGTTATAGGAAACAAGTCTCCATGAAGAGAGGAATTCATAAGTGACTTCTTAAAACATCTTGATACCCACATAGATGTTTATATTCAACTAGAGGCCCAGTGCACGAAATTCATGCATGGGGGGATGTACCTAAGCCCAGCCTGCACTCTCTTGCAATCCGGGACTGCTGGCTCCTAATAGCTCACCTGCCTGCCTGCCTGATCACCCCTAACCACTCTGCATGACTGCCTCATCACCCCTAACCACTCGCATGCCTGCCTGATAGCCCTTAACCACTCCCACTCGCCTGCCCATCTGATCGCCCCAACTGCTTGTCTGCCTGATCACCACTAACCACTCGCCTGCCTGCCCAATCGCCCCAACCACCTCTGCCTTGGCCCCGCCATGGTGGCCTCATCCAGAATGATATCTGGAATTCCGGAATGACATCCGGAAGGTCATTCAGCTGTCTGGTCTAATTAGCATATTATGCTTTTATTGTTATAGCTAAGTGTATAACATCAATTATTTTTCTGAAAAGTTTATGCATGAGTGGATTGAATTTTTATGAACCAAATCAATTTTTAAATGCACTAGGGGAATTCTCGATATATAGGAGGACTCAACTTTATGGCAAATTGATTTTTTATGTGAAAAATGCTTTTGTAATAAAAATAAATGGCAATTTTTCTGCTTTGTAAGTTTACTTTTTCATATATTTATTTAGTATGTGTATACCTCACTTATATGATGAATGGGTTTGTAAAGAGTTATATAATACATCAACCAATTTTTCCATAAATATGTAATCACTGAATTCAAGATATATTTTAGAAATAATTTTTCACAATGACAAAACATAGTGGTCTCTGGAAGTCAGTAAAAATATGTAAGAATTAAATATTAAAGTTACTGAAACAGTAAGAAGTACTATAAAATTCTAGCTGGTATGTAGAAGATGCTTATTAAATCACTAACCTATCTGCTTCTGGCTTGACATCTTTAGTGCAGGTTATAACAGCTCAGTCTCTAATAGAGAAATTTTTGTACTATCTATTTCAATTTCCCTCCAGCCCTGTCCTTGATACTGTTGAGCTGGCTTGCTTGTTTACAACCTTCTGAACCTGTGCTTGTTTACACTTAGTAGGAAACAGACTACAGCAACATGGAAAAGGGAGAGAATATGAGAGGTGGATAGGAAAACAGTAAGAAGGCAAGAGAAACACCCAGGGCAAAGGATTACCTTGACGATGCAACACACTGTGGGGAAGATACTTGGGCTCATGGTGACGGGAAATAAATCAGGCAACATAGTGACCAAGGGAAACACTTGAGAAACAGCTTTGATTGAACTCAAGTAATTAACAAATTGAAATTAATTTTCACATTTATAAAAGGCACCTTTACTCCAGTGAGCAGCTTACCTCTGCAAGATAGAACTCATCATATTGCCTTCGGAAGCTCTCTCCTTTGTGATAGTTGCTAGCAGCCACTATCACATCCACCGTCACCATGCTCAGGATGAACATGTGGAAAACTGATGACCGCATCATTTGCTGAGGAGGCAAAACAGATGAACTGTTAACAAAGAAATAAACCCTTACGATTAAACATAATTGTGTGCCTAGACCTGGACATGCAACATCTTTATGACACACTGCTGTGCAGAGCAGTGCTTCTAAGATAACTTGATGAATGTTAATCACTGCTGAATAGTGTTAGCAAAGGAATCTTTGTCTTCAGGCAGTAAAAATGACTAAGGAGGTAGTTTTGGAGACTTTTAGTTGAAAATGAAAAATATATTCATTTCACTTGTATATAGCCCATATCTGAATTTTCATTGGTGAGTTAGGTAGTTTTTATCCTTAATCCTGACTATATGAAGAAATTATTTTTAAAAAGCTGATGTCACAAAGCAACTGTTGCTTTATTCTGTTAAGAGAAAATGCTACTGAAGATAAAAACATTTTAGCTAGCCCTAGCTGGTTTGGCTCAGTGGATAAAGCAGACTACAGGGTCCCAGGTTTGATTCCTGTCAATGGCACATGCCTGGGTTGCAGGCTCAGTAGGGGGTGTGCAGAGGGCAATCAATCAATGATTCTCTCGCATCATTTATGTTTCTATCTCTCTCTTCCTCTCCCTTCCTCTCTGAAATCAATAAAAATATATTTTAAAAAACACATTTTAGATATAATCATAAAACTGGAAAAGTGGGAGAAACCTAAGGTCTATTTTTTATTACTTCTGTAAATTATTTATTTATTTAAATTATTATTTTTAATAATTTATTTTTATAGAGGTATGATTGACATAAAATAAAAAAGCAGTACCTATTGAATATATACATTCAATGAGTTTGGGAATAAGTATACACCCATGAAACCTCCTTCATCAAGGCCATAAACATATCTGTCACCTTCCAAAGTTTCTTCCCACCTCCTTTATTTTTATTATTATTATTATTGGTAAGAACACTTAACATAAGATATATCCTCTTAGCAAATTCTAAGTATACAATAAAATATTGGTAGCCAAAGGTACTATGCTGTATAGAACTTATTTATCTCAAATAACTGAAACTTTATATACTTTATAAATATTTTTTAAAAATTATAGTACAATAATAACCGATGTTTACATTTATACTCACTACTAGAGGCCCGGTGCACAAAAATTTGTGCACTCGGGTGGGGGGGGGGTCCCTCAGCCCGGCCTGTGCCCTCTCGCAGTCTGGGACCCCTCAGGAGATAACGACCTGCTGGCTTAGGCCTGCTCCCGGGTGGCAGAGAGCAGGCCCAATCCCTAGGTGCAGCCCCTGGTCAGGCTCAGAGCAGGGCCGATTGGGGAGTTGGGGAGCCGCCCCGTCATGCACAGAGCAGGGCGGATTGGGAGGTTGTGATGCCACCCTCAGTCACACTCAGGGTAGGGCCGATTGGGGGGTTGGGGCACCACCCCCTGTCACACTCAAGGCAGGGTCGATGGGGAGGTTGCAGCGCCACCCCCTGTCATGCACAGAGCAGGGCCAATCAGGGGGTTGGGGCACTGCCCCCTGTCACTCACAGAGCAGGGCCCATCAGGGGGATTGGGGCTCTGTACCCTGTCACGCACAGAGCAGGGCCCATCAGGGGGTTGGGGCACTGCCCCCTGTCACACACAGAGCAGGGCCCATCAGGGGGTTGGGGCGCCGCCACTCTCACACTCAGGGCAGGGCCGATGGGGAGGTTATGGCTCTACCCGTCACACACAGAGCAGGGAGCTCCCCCCTGTCAGGCACAGAGCAGTGTTGCTCAGGGGGTTGGGGCGCCTTCCCCTGTCACGAACAGAGCAGGATGGATAGGGAGGTTGTGGCCCCACCCCCTGTCACACACAGAGCCGCAGGGCGATCAGGGGGTTTGGGCGCTGCCCCCTTTCACGCTGATCCCGGTGCTGGGAGGCCTCTCGGCTCTGCTGATCCCAGTGCTGGGAGGCATATTACCCTTTTACTATATAGGGTAGAGGCCTGGTGCATGGGTGGGGCTGGCTGGTTTGCCCTGAAGGGTGTCCTAGATCAGGGTGGGGGTCCCCACTGGGGTGCCTGGCCAGCCTGGGTGAGGGGATGATGGCTGTTTGCAGCTGGTCACACACCATTCAGGGTAGGGGTCCCTGGCCAGTCTGGGTGAGGGGCTGAGGGCTGTTTTCAGTCTGGGAGTGACTGAAGTTCCCAACTGCTCCTTTTTTTCTTTTTTTCTTTTTTATTCTGGGCCAGCTTTAGCTTGAGGCTTGGCTCCAGCTCTTAGGCCTCCGCAGCTGCAAGTAGGTTTCTGGCCTTTGCTTACAATGTTGCGAATCTGCTGACTGAAGTCCCGCGGTATCTGTTACAATGTTTGAAACTGCAGGCTCAGAGGCCTGCAGCCGCAGGCGGGGAACGCTGGTTTCCTCCGTCACTGAGGCAAGCAAGCCTCATGTTAGTTTCAAGCTGCCTGGCTGCCGGCCGCCATCGTGGCTGACAGTTAATTTGCATATCTCGCTGATTAGCCCATGAAAAGGGTAGCAGTTGTACGCCAATTACCATGTTTCTCTTTTATTAGTGTAGATGTGCCTGCAGCTGTTGTAGGTGATTTACATAAATTAACTCATTTAATGCCATAACAGCACCAGGAAGTTACTCTAATTTTAGAGAAGGAAACTGAGTCTCAGAGAAGTTAAATAACTTTCTCATTGTCACACAAGTATTGAAGGTGGAATCATAATTTTCACCTACAACTGGTCTAAGTCCACTGCCTCTACTGAAGTGAGATAATTCAGCATTCAAAAATAATGACTATTATCATAAAGGCTAATATGTATTGAATGTTTACTATGTTCCAGGCTATACTATAATTATGTTATTTACTTTATGTCTTTTATCTCCACCATAGCCCTTACATGATGGGATATATTGCTCATTTTTTCCAGTGAGTTCAAAGGGATTAAGTCATTTGTCGGAGGTCACACAGCAAGTACACAGCAGAGACAGGCTCTCATACCCAAGTCTGTTTATAGCATAGGAAATACATTCAATAATATTGTAATAACTATGTATGGGGCCAGAATTCATAGACAGTAATTCTATCTAATAAAAAGGTGATATGCAAATTGACCATCACTCCAACACACAAGATGGCTGCCCCCATGTGGACACAAGATGGCCAGCAGGGGAGGGCAGTTGGGGGCAATCAGGCCTGCAGGGGACGTCAATTAGGGGTGACCAGGCCTGCAGGGGAGGGCAGTTGGGGGCAACCAGGCCAGCAGGGGAGGGCAGTTGCGGAGGACCAGGCCAACAGGGGAGGACAGTTAGGGGCAATCAGGGCAGCAGGGGAGCAGTTAGGTGTTGATCAGGCTGGCAGGGGAGTGGTTAGGGGCAATCAGACTGGCAGGCAGGCGAGTGGTTGGGAGCCAGCAGTCCTGGATTATGGGAGGGATGTCTGACTGCCCATTTAGGCCCGATCCCTGGGGCAGTCGAACATCCCTCGAGGGGTCCCAGATTGGAGAGGGTGCAGGCTGGGCTGAGGGACACACACCCCCATGCATGAATTTTGTGCACTGGGTCTCTAGTATTATAATAACTATGTAATAATTATATTGGGAGACCACTTTATAAAGTACGTGATGTCTAAGCACTTTGCTGCACATCTGAAACTGATACAGAATAATATTGAATGTAAACTATAATTGAAAAAAATACTTAAAAAGTAGGTAGGTAGATAAAGGTGCACTTTTTTTTGGTTAAATTATACTTTGTGATCTAAAAATATCTCAAAGATGATTATTATTTTAATGGCATCTTTAGTATAATTCATGAGTATATATAAGAGACACAATGTGGAGAAAAGTCAAAATTAATTAAAAAATATAAATACATGTGTGTCTTTTTAAAAGTCCATTCTGGGAAACACTGCTCGCTGTGGGGTAGAGTCCACGAAAGGAGAGAATAGTGGCAGGAGGCCCTGGGCAGCAGGAGAGAAGCCGATCAGTGCAAAGGAGCTGAGAGCACAACAAGCCACTGCATCACATCCCTCTGTGCCCCCTTCTCCGGGGACCAGCGCCACCATGCTATTCTTTCACGATGACCCCTCCTTTCTTCTCAGGACTTAGGGGCACATATCCTTACCCTGTGATGTGACCTGAGAATTCTTCAGTCTTTGCAACTATAAGAAGCTAACTAAAGCCAAACCTGGGGATGGGAGGAAGAGGACCACCGCTGAGTGCTGCCTCTCTGCATCCACATTCATGTTGTCACGTGGCCTTCGATGCCCTGCAGTGGTCATTAGCAGCTTGGGCTATAAGACCAATTGTGTGGAGTTCCACCACACACACGCTATGGGGCTCTGGGCTAGTCACTTAAACCTCTGTCTGCCTCTCTGTGCTTCGCTTTACTGAGTTTTCTCTTCAGTAAAGTGAAGATAATAGTGCCTACTCCAAAGGTTGTCATCAATTTTAAATAAGTAAATATTGATAAAGCCCTTAGAATAGTGCTTGCATATTGTAAGTGTTTTATAAAGATATGCAGCAAAAATAAGTGCCATTCTGTGAATCAGGTATTTTTCTATTCAGGAATGAGAAATGAATAGGCCAAGGTCAAAGAATTAATTATGTTGTATATTTGACGGAGTCCACAACCAAGTGAGACAAATAAAAGTCATAATGTCTAATACCTTGAGAGATGACAGAGCCATTGGAAAAGCAGGCATTTAATAAGGTTTTGTGTCACCGTGGCTATTGAGGCATTCTTACATCCATTTGCCTTTGATTTGATTTTAGAGGTAATATAAAATCAAATTCCAGAACTGCCAATCAACATATTTAAATGTATGTCAATTTACTTGCAGAAACTGCTGACCTTCATAACATAGATAAGCAAGTCAGTTGGCAAATTTCTATTCTCATTAGAATTTTCATTGTTATTTAGTTTTTCTTGCATCGTGAGAGTAAAATTCCATAACTATGATTCCCTTTCTATACTCCTTTCATTTCAACTGATTTCCACTTCATTTGCATGACAGAAAAGCCACAACTTTCTCTTTCTATTTTCCTTAGCTCTGGGTTTATGTCTTAAGTAAACTGTGATTACTGAAAGATCCAAACAAAGCTTTTAGGCATGGCTGTCAAAAATCTTTAAAATTGGTTTTGTAACTGTCACAGCTTCACTTTGGTGCTGTCATTATAATTACTTTTATTTTGTCTGAATGTCTACGTGTCCCTGTTGGTACAGAGTCATTAAAATAATCCCTTGCAATGGATTTTGATATACTGGAATCACCATTGCTTTGCTTTCTCCAAAGTAATAACTTTCAAATGTTAAATAAGAATTAAAGTGATAAGTATGTGCACTAGCTAAATTTAAATATTCAAACCAGTAACTCCAGCTTTGAAGTTGCTAGTGAAACAGGCCACTTCAACTCAACTCAATTCATCCAATGTGTGAAACTGGCTATGGGCTTCTTAATGTAGAAGGGCTGGCAAATTTTAGACTCATGTTTGTATCTGTAGGAAAGTCCAAATGTATACCCTTCAATTTTTTATTTTCTTATAAAAATTAAAGAAAAATGTTTACATTGAGTCAGTGCCACAAAATAGTATTATATAACTTGAGATTTTCCGAACTATTATTTAATATGGATAGAAAATTTATATAGAGATATAAACACATAAATACATATATATGTATATATACACATACTAATATATGTTAGTATATATATTAGTATATATTCGTATATATATAGAAAAGCTTCAAAAGTAGAGTATGCTAATGTGCAAAGTACTGGAAAGCAGGCATTTTTACCAAAGGGCAATGTCGCTAGGGCACATGGACTGCAGTTATCAACAGAAAACAATGAAATATAAAGATGCTCGTGAAAACCAGTGGAGACAGGAAACGTTGGCCAGGACACTGAACAGTGAGCAGGTGCTTTGGGAGTAATGCTCTGGGGAAGGAGGACCTGTCCTCAGCTCTGAGGGGGATGTGCAGCCAACCGTCTGGGCTCAGGGGGGAGAATACAGCTGGAAGAATTTGAGAACAGGGCACCGCTGCAGCCCCCATATAAGTCTCTAGCTTCCACTCCCAAGTGGATCTGCTTTCCAGACTTTGACAAAACCTCCTCAGGAGGATATATATTTAGTATAAGACTCTTCAGGTCCTGTATTTGTACTTAAATTTTTAAATTTCTTTTCCATCGCTATGTCATTTTGGTTTATATATTTTTTTTAAATCCGAGAAGTTTTGTATATATGTTTACTTTGGCTTTGATCTGAGAATGACTGATTTCTGTATGTGACAGCTGGAATGACCAAATACGAAGAAGAGACAATAATAGAATCATCCCCAAGGCAGCAATATCTGTCACAAATACTCGGGAGCCTTGCTCCTCAAACTGTGAATCCTGAGCCATCAGTTTCCTGAGAGCATACTGAAAATGCAGGGATCTCAGGCCTCTCCCATACCTACTGAATCAAAGTCTGCACCTTTAAAAAGGCCCCCAATGATTAATGTGCCTATTAAAATCTGAGAGTCTACGCTGTGGTAGATATCCCTTGGGTTGTAGGTTAAACTGGATGACCTACACAATTTTTTTTTTTACAAATTCGCCACCTCATGACTCTTAATGTCTATAATCACGGAATGGAATATAACAAATACTGGTTAGAATACTAGGGTAACATATTAGGATATACCATCACAAAAATGGATGCCTACCTTCCCCCCTGTCTCCATTCAAGAGAAAAAAAATTAACTAAACCAGTTTGGCTTCATAAAGACAAAATTATGTGATGGCTTTTTAACCATTTGGGGGGTATTATGAAGACACCATCACAGACTCTTTCATGAAGCCTAGAAATGAAACCTCTAGAAACTGGAAAAGGCAAGGAAACAGTTTTCCCTCTAGAAGTAGTGCAGCCTGTTGATACCAGTGAAACCCACTTGGGACCGGTTAAGCTATAACTACTAAATTTGTATTGCTTTGAGTCAGTAAGTTTGCGGTAATTTGTTACTGCAAAAATAGAGAAATAATACAAGTACTGTTTATGATTTAATATGACAACAACGTTTTTCACTGACTCAATACTTCTGGCATACTATTACTACCTGAGTGCATTTATTCAATAGCTACCAAATCCCTACCTGTGTATCTAAAAACTGGTAGGTCCTGGGAATACAGGATGAAGTAAAACACTGCCTAACTCCAGGACCACAAATTTGGACAGATCTAGAGCTTAGAGGGCTGTGGATTCCCTTGTATAAAATAAAAGTCAAAGTGAGTTTTAAAAATGGCATTGTACGGCACCTGGAGGCAGGCTGGGGCACGTCCCTGAGGCTTGTTGACATCCACAGCTACCAGCTGCCACCCGCCGGCAGCGTCTTCGTGAAACATCTTCAAGGCAAAGAGGGAGATGAGTCAGAGACACTTAGTAAGGAACACGGAGAACTGTAACTTTATATCTCCAACTTTTTATATTTTTTATCAAAGATTTGTTTTCTTATAGATTTATGTTTAAAACCTGAGTCTTTTCAATTATGTTCATCTTAACACTGAAAACTTAAGTGAATAATAGTCACACAAGTGAAATAAGCCAGAGAAAGACAAGTATCACATGATTTCACTTATATGTGGAATCTGATGAACAAAATAAACCAAAGAATAAAACAGATCCAGAGACATGGAAGCATGGACTAGACTTGAGGAATCTCAGAGGGAAGGCGGGAGGGTGGGGCAGGAAGAAATGAACCAAAGAGCTTATATGCATAGATGCATAACCAAGGACACAGACAATAGTGTTGTGAAGGCTGGGGAGGGGATGGGAGTGGGGAGGAAGGGAACAATTGGGGGGGGGGTATATCTGTAATACTTTCAATAATAAAGATAAATTTAAAAAAATAAAAGTAAAATCTACTGCAACTAAAAAAAAAAAGAATGGCAATAGCTTGCATTTATTGAGCACTAATTATGTATCAGGTCCTTTCTGTTTTACATATATTTTATATATAATTGCCCAAATATTCTTTTCCACAAGACTTCAAAGTAGGCATTTTATCCCCATTATATATATTATTATTACATATTAAATCTGGGAGAAAATGAAAGTTAGAATTCCAAAGCATTGTGTCTGTTGTGTTTTTACTAGAAATGGTGAATTTTTATCTCTATTTAGTGGACACCTCTCACTGAGCTAACAGAAAAATGTTCTCAGGATAAGTAATATAAGAATTGAACATGTGGCATAGGGGTTGAGGCTGGTGTTATTTTAATGACAGGAGAATGACGTGTCACTTGATATACTTTGTGAATTATTTTAACTAGGCCAAATTAATCTGCTCAGTAAAAATTTTATGTACATATTAATAAAGGGAAAAAGTAGTTTCTTTTGGCTTAAAATACATAAGTGATGAAATTCAGGACAGGATACTTAATATCAGATACTAAAATCTGACATCCATTGAATTGGATATTTAGGTTGGTGGATGCCTAGGATATTATCTTACTGCATATTCTACTATCTCAAAAATTAGTCGTCTGTCAATATTACATTCAGCTGGAAGACATTTCCCACTTTCAATTTCTTAGGTGTGTGTGTGTGTATGTGCGCGCGCGTTGGGGTAGTAGGGGGATAATGTGAAATTCAGGATTTTATTTTTCTAAGAAAAGACAGTACAAGCACTCACTGTTTTATTCCTGCCCAAAATTGCTGTTTCATGCACATAAGTAAACATCTTAGCCATACTATGTCCTCATGTTAATCTGACTCTGTGTCCAAAAGGGGAATTGTTGATGGAAATATGAGAGGATAACAAAGATCCCATTACCGTTTGTTTTCCTGTTACTTTCTATATTATGGCCTCCATAAAACCTCTGTCTTTAATTTCCCTGTAATTTGTTTCTATGCTGTGACTGAGAGGCAGGTTGAATGAATTTCCTCACTTTAGAATTAATTTTAAAAGGCATTCTTAGTGGTAGAATTAAGCACATCCCTTATGAACAGGCTCATTCCAGAATACATACACTGGTTGAAATGCAAACCTATTAAAGTGCCTTTTAAAGTTTCTATCAAAATTCTGGGAGTCTCCTTTTAAGGAGAAAAAGACAAAAGACAAAAGGAAAGGACAAAACCAGTCCTGTCAGTGACTAGCTAAAGCCCCTCTGTACATGCAGCCTGTACTCTCTTGTCATGGCACAAAGGATTCCTGGGGTATGCATTTGCTTTGATCAGTAGCAGACCAATTTTCTCTGTTAAATTATTGCTTTTCCAGTGGACCAAAATCAAATGAATCTATTTAATTTTTGTAAAATTGTTCTCTCAGGGTCACTTCTTTGTATGAAATAAAGTGAAGGAAATGCAAACATGTTCCATTTCTCTCGAGTCCCCCGGATTATGAAACAACATTTAGCTTGGTTAATATACCAGCAGCTCTGTGATATAGGTGATGGGATATCTCAAAACAGGGATCCTTAGGGATTCAAGTCCTTAGGGGAGAGTGGCAGGGGCTGCCAGCTGTCCCTCCATGTCTCTTCTCTCTGTCTTCCAAAGTAAGAAAATTTTTATGAGATCACTAAGCCACACACACGAAATAAGGTTTCCTTTTTTGAAACTTATCTTAACCATGTAATTGCATGCTAGCCTATGAGAATTAAGCAGAAATGTTCTTTCTATTTTTTTTTTCTTCCAGCTTTTTGGAATATGGATGTGAGGATTAAAGATATAGCAGCCAACTCAGTCTATGAGGCCACTTTGGGAATGGAGACTATGCAAGGTGGAGCAAAAAGCGCAAGGAGTTAGGATACGTGGCAATGAAGACTACCACACAAACTCCAAATGACCTCCTCCAACTTGACATGAGAGAGAAATATCTATCATCTATCTATCTATCATCTATCTATCTATCTATCTATCTATCTATCTATCTATCTATCTATCTATCTATCTATCTATCCATCCATCCATCCATCCTATATAATAAAAGGGTAATATGAAAATTGACCCTAACAGCAGAACTCCTGAGAATAACTGGTCACTATGACACACACTGACTACTAGGGGGCAGATGCTCAGTGCAGGAGCTGCTCCCTGGTGGTCAGTGTGCTCCCACAGGGGGAGTTCTGCTCAGCCACAAGCAAGGCTGACGGCTGCCAGCACAGCGGTGGTGGTGGGAGCCTCTCCTGCCTCCTCAGCAGTGCTAAGGATGTCTGACTGCAGCTTAAGCCTGCTTCCTGCTGGCAAGTGGAAATCCCCCGAGGGCTGCCGGGCTGCCATAGGGATGTCTGACTGCAAGCTTAGGCCTGATCCCCCGGGGAGTGGGCCTAAGCCAGCAGGTGGACATCCTCCGAGGGGTTCCAGACTGCGAGAGGGCACAGGCTGGGCTGAGGGACCACCCCTACTCCCCCAAGTGCACAAATTTTTGTGCACCGGGCCTCTAGTCTATCTATAAAAGCCTAATATGCAAAGTGTCCCCTTAGGAGTTCAACCAGGAGACCGAGAGTTCGATTGCTCGCTATGATGTGCACTGACCACCAGAGGGTGGTGCAGAATGAAGGAAGGCCCCAGCCAGCAGCTGGAAGGCCCCCTTTGGCTCTGATTGTCAGCCAGGCCTAGGGACCCTACCCAGGCACAAATTTCATGCACCAGGCCTCTAGTTTTACATAAGCTACTTGGGGTTTTCTGTCCTTTGTAGTATGTGCACACACACACATACATGTACACATTAATGCAAAGAAAAATCTAAAATTAATTTGAAATTCTTATGCTCTTTGGATTCTTTCAAAATCAGTTGTGGTTTTTAATAGGTAATCATCAATATAACACAAAATAATTAGATTGTACACTTGATTTCACTATTAAATAATAATATTCAATGACCTCAGCCTCACAAAATGTAATTCTCACATATGATGAGTATATTGTTCCATTGCCACAGGTTCTTATTAGAATCACTATTGTGTCATGCTAGAATAGGCCTTCCCAGAAATTGCTTTCATTAAATTACTTTCTCACTTATTTTAAAGATGTATATACATGTGGAAAACAATGGTCTTGGAATACAGTAAACAAATATTTACTCAAGTATTGTCATTCTGCATAATGTTGTACACAGTCTTTTTGGAGATTAAATTCTTGTTTTTGATTGTATGTATTTTCATATACACATTTCTACTTTAACCCAGCACTGCATATTCATATAGAAGTTGTTTAGGTATTGTAGGTATTCAAATTTTAAGAACTACATGTTCACAGAACTACAAAGGAAGAAGAACTCCTAAATGTTCTTTGATCCTACATCAACTCTATCCTTTGCAGTCTTATGTCTTAATTAGGAAATATTAATTCAGTAAACATGGGCCAGCAAGCGTGCTGAACCAGAGATCATGACAGACCCAGAAATTATGACTCTCTTTAGACAATCAGAATATTTACTTACCAATCCCATAATATGACTCTATTGGACCATGATTCACATATAAAACTTAGGTATGAATTGATTGCCAGAGCAATCAATATTGTGTCTCTTATCACTATACAATAAAACGTAGCCTTGTGTGGCCCTAAGTCTTAGCAGTTCTTTTCGTTCTATTTCAGGCAAAGTAAGATAAGCTCATCTTTACCATGAATCAGTCTCCCTCAGAAGACCACATGGCTGCAGCAGCAAATAGCTGAGGAATGAGAGTAAAGGACTGGAATAGAGAGACACTACTATGTCCAGAATAATTTTTTCCTTTTTTTATCCTCACCTGAGGACATTTTCATTGATTTTTAAAAAATCTTTATTATTGAAAGTATTACATATGTCCCCTTTTCCCCCCCATTGACCCCTTCTCCCACCCCCACCCCTACCCCTGGCCTTCACTACTCTATTGTCTGTGTCCATGGGCTATGCATATATGCATACAAGTTCTTTGGACATTTTCATTGATTTTTAGAGAGAGAGAGAAAGAGAGAGAGAGAGGGAGATAAAGAAAAACAATGTAGAGAGAAACATTAACATTGATCGGTTGCCTCCTGAATGTGCCCCAACTGGGGCTGAGGATCAAACCTGCAACCCAGGTATTTGCCCTGACTGGGAATCAAACCTGTGACCTTTTGGTGTAAGGGATGATGTTCCTAACAATGGAACCACACCAGCCAGAGCTGTCCATAATAACTTCTACCAGCACATCTGCATAATTCAAAATCCAGTTCAGGGAGAACATCCTTAGAAACTTGTGGCATGGGTAGTAGTCTTGTTGTTGAGGGACACAGGGGGCTATTACATCATGGCTGTATGAATCTCTTGCACTTTAACCCAAGATACAACTGACTGTGTGGCCACAGTGACCCATGTCTGATAATTACGCAGGTATAAAATGTCACCATCCCCATGAGAGTTCAGGCAAATTAATGATTACCAATCTGAAAATATTCACATCACTTTCCTTTGTTTTCTTGTTATATTTTGTATTGTGGCCTCCATTAGACCTCTAGCATTATTTTTTCTGTAATTTGTTCCTATGCTGTGACTCTGAGGCAGGTTGCCTCTTCCTACTTATAAACAGCACAGTTCTCACCAGGGATTCTCTTTTGCCTCAGAACAGTCCACATCAGAGCAAATTCCTATTGAACCACCTAAGATGTCAGAAAGGCCCTTCCTTATCCTGTTGATGTGTATAATTTTCTTTCTACACACAAAGCCTCCCGGGAAAATCTGTAGACTTAAATATCATAGGTGCATCAAGCCGAGGACCCTATTAGCCCTTCTATGAGAATAATATATAGAAAAGCAGCAATTGTTCCAAATACTACAGAAAGGCAAGAACTGACTTCATTTCTGAACAGCTGTGTGCTTTACAATACAACTGTCTTTATTTTATTTTCTTAAAGTCTATCTGTTTTATTGGACTTAGAAACTGTGATTTATTGTTTTAAACCATTGAATGAGAGCTTCTTGTGCACAGAGTTCTGTCAGATTTTACAAGTGGGACAGAATCAAGGCAAATTATGTCTCTCTCCTTCTTCACACACACAGCCTCTGGGCCACTTGAAGACTGGCTGGGCGGGGTGGGGCAGGGCTGGGCCTGTTTCCAGGCAGCTCAAGTGGTATTGCACCAAGGGCTGCTGCAGGAGCTTCATCAGTTGCTTAGCAACAGGGTCCGCAGCCACAGCATTTTTCTTAATGAAGGTTCTTCACAATTCTCTGTGTGATTACCTTAACTGAATACCAAGATGCATATCTGACAGAACTCTGAATTACCAGCTTCTTCCTCCAGATTATGTACAATTTTGCATCAAAACAACGTTGTACAATTCTGCTGGCAGTCTCTTCACATTTCACTTTCTATGGTAACTGCTGGCTGATTTGGTGGCACTTCCAAACACTACTCTTCCAGCTGTGGTTTTATAAATAAGATTCACTTAATAAGCATAATATGGTTTTAAAGACATGTTAGGTCATCTCTCAGGAATACCGATGTTAAGTTCTGTGCTGAGTTCATAGTTCTATGATCCATTAAGTTTCTCTCTCTCTCTCTCTCTCTCTCTCTCTCTCTCTCTCTCTCTCTCTCTCTCTCTAATATAGAGCGGAAAACACCTTTGAGAGGTTGTCACCTTACTTAAAAGACATGTCAGAATGAACTTGGAACTTTATTATTTCTCATAGTTTACTAAAAGAGATGAGAGAAGAAACAGGAACTAGATGTGGTTGACTCTTTGGAGGGTCTCCTACATGCCACCTGTGAAATAGCCCAGATAATGTTTTAAAAATCTTTCATGGAAATCTGAATAGTTGTTTGTCAAAACTGAATAATATTACTGCTATTTCATTTATAATGAATTGCCTAGACAATTCAAACTTTCACAGCATCATAAAGATGCAGCACAACGGCTTTTCCAAATATTAGCATGTTTAATAGCATTAGCATATAATTATTAGAAGAATAATTTGAAAATTTTCAAAATAAAATGTGTACCTTGGATCTTTCACAAATACCTTTGTACCAATAGACCTGTAAAAGTATTTACAAACTTATAAAATAATAGTTACAAGGCATTAAAATAATTTCATTCTCAATTCACAAATTTTTAATTTCTCTCTCTTTTATAAAGATTCATACTAGAAGAAGATAGTATATAAACCTGTCCTTTCTCTTCCTAAACACACACACATACAACATAACACAAATACACAAAACCAAACCAAAAACAAAGTCATTGAATCTGAATTGCCCTCTCATATAACAACTGTCCTGCTACTTTTTGTCAAATTCTAGGGCACTTCCAACTTCTAGGAGCATAGGGAAAAGCCTTCCATATATGCAGTGATTTCTCAAAAAACACAGGTATGCATTTGGGGTTGAGTGGCCTTAATAATTTGCTATACTGTGATTGGTTCATTCTGAATGAAATAAAATTTCCAAAAATTCTAATTCTATACATAAGTGCCATTGTATTGGTTTTCAAGTATATGAATAAACAGTTATAAAAATGGGAAGTTACATAGTTTCTATGTTTTATCTGCAAGCCCTTTAAAGACTGGTGATGGAAGAATCAAATAAAAAGTACATAAAAAGTATGGTGGCCAGAGAAACCAAGATGGCGGCATAGGTAAATGCCGAAATTGCTGCCTTCTACAACAACTTCAAAAATACAACAAAAAGATAAAACGGACATCATCCAGAACTACAGGAAGGCTGGCTGAGTGGAAATTCTACAACTAGAAGGAAAGAGAAAAGCACACTGAGAGTCAGGAGCTGCGGAAGTAAAGTGCAAAGGTACGGAGGCTCAAGCGTGCACGGAAAGGAGCTGGTACCTGAGGACGCGGCTGTCTTTTTGAATCGGGAGGGAGTCACAAGCTCCCGACTGCTCTGAACTCCAGTTCTGGGAAGTCTCTGGGGACCCAGGACTCATACGGGGAGAAACTGGACTGTCTGGCAGTGGGCAGAACTCAGAACTCCAGGGTGGCTTTCTCTCAGAGGTGCTTGCAGCAATTACCGGGACACTGAGACGCGCAGCCCCTTAGGGCAGGGCTGAGGATCAGCCATAGCAGCTTGCTCCGCCCTGTTGATTCCTTGAGACCCCGCCCCACCCAGGCTGAGGCAGAGGCTTTTGCATATGAATGCCCTGGCCCTTTGCAACCAGAAAATTACCTAACAATTTGCAGCTGGGCCAGACAGACCCAGAACTTCCAAGAGAAGGCCCAAGGCCCCACAGCAGCTTGCATTGCTTCAGAGCTGGGCCTCATCTGGGCACCTCCAAACTCCAAAAAAGGAAGGGGAATCTGCAGATCTTTTCATAGCTCCTGCTGGGTAACCTCAGGTAGAGACTAAATTAGCACCTCCTTAGAGATCCAAGAGCCAGTGTACCCAGTGGTCAGAGTGGGACCATCCAGATTACAACTCCTCAGATCCATAAGGGACACACACTCAGGGGGCAGACTCAGTGAGCACCAAAGCCCCACTGAAGCCAGTCTTGCCCCATAAGGGTGTCTCCAGCACAGAAGTTCTCCCACTGCAGACACAGCTGATTCTCACTGCCAATTGGCCTGGA
This sequence comes from Myotis daubentonii, assembly GCF_963259705.1. Lineage (NCBI taxonomy): Eukaryota > Metazoa > Chordata > Mammalia > Chiroptera > Vespertilionidae > Myotis > Myotis daubentonii. The sequence goes on from NC_081841.1 coordinate 183,361,383, forward strand.
GGTCAATTCCTCCCAGGGATACCTACAACAATCAAGGCATAACTACAACAAGACTGTCCACAAAGCCCACAAGGGGGTGCACCAAGAGTGTTCACCTCAGGTAACTGGGGAAGCTGAGCCACTGGGCCCTATAGGACACCTAGCACACAAAACCACTCTATCAACACAGGGAAGCATAAAAAATGTGGAGACAAAGAAACAGGTCACAAATGACAGAAATGGAGGAAAGCAAATGCCTGGATATAGAGTTCAAAACCACGTTTATAAGGTTTTTCAAGAATTTTATGGAAACCGCCGATAAATTTAGTGAGACCCTGGAGGATATGAAAAAAGACCAACTAGAAATTAAGTATACACTGACTGAAATAAAGAATAATATACAGAGATCCAACAGCAGACAAGAGGATCCCAAGAATCAAGTCAAAGATTTGAAATACGAAGAAACAAAAAATACCCAACCGAAGAAGCAACAAGAAAAAAGAATCCAAAAATATGAAGATAGTGTAAGGACAACTTCAAGCGTACCAACATCAGAATTATAGGGGTGCCAGAAGAAGAGAGAGGGCAAGATATTGAAAACCTATTTGAAGAAATAATGACAGAAAACTTCCCCTACCTGGTGAAAGAAATACACTTACAAGTCCAGGAAGCGCAGAGAAACCCAAACAAAAGGAATCCAAAGAGGACCACACCAAGACACATCATAATTAAAATGCCAAGAGCAAAAGACAAAGAGAGAATCTTAAAAGCAGCAAGAGAAAAAAAGTCAGTTACCTACAAGGGAGTACCCATACGACTGTCAGCTGATTTTTCAACAGAAACCATGCAGGCCAGAAGAGAGTGGCAAGAAATATTCAAAGTGATGAATAGCAAGAACCTACAACCAAGATTACTTTATCCAGCAAAGCTATCATTCAGAATTGAAGGTCAGATAAAGAGCTTCACAGATAAGAAAAAGCTAAAGGAGTTCATCACCACCAAACCAGTATTATATGAAATGCTGAAAGGTATTCTTTAAGAAGAGGAAGAAGAAAAAGGAACTCTTACCATTTGCCACAGCATGGATGGAACTGGAGAGCATTATGCTAAGTGAAATAAGCCAGTCAGAGAAGGATAAATACCACATGATCTCACTCATTTGTGGAATATAATGAACAACATAAACTGATGAACAAGGACTGATCCAGAGACGGAGAGGCATTGATTGGACTGTCAGGCCTTGGAGGGAAGGTAGGGGAGGGTGGAGGTAAGGGGGAAAGATCAACCAAAGGACTTATATGCAAGCATATAGGCCTAACCAATGGACAGGGATGACGTGGGGGGGGGGGGTGAGGGCATGAGCGGGGGGGTGGGGGGGTAGGGGGTAACGTGGGGATAAGGACACACATGTAATATCTTAATCAATAAAAAATATATTAAAAAAAAAGTATGGTGGCCATCTAGTTTTGTATCAAAACCACTCAGGGAGTTGCTAAAAGTATAGATGCCATTGCCCAAATCACTCAGAAAGCCCGATTGGTTGTTCAGGGTGTGGGTCCTTGCACTTCTATTTTTTAATGAGTCCCTCAGTGAGTCTGATTGCAGAAGGCCATTGTAACGGGGCTACCTCAAGTTCCAACAAGTCCCATTGATGGTGAAGATAGAAATGTCTGTGTTTAAATGGGTGGTGACATCAACCCCTGATACTGTACCTGGGTGGTGGCTGTTGAAGTAGTACTACTTCTTGATCCCCACATTTGCTGAAACTGTACCCTGATTTCTGCAAACGTTTCAATGATGACAGCGATAAACACATTCTGAAAGAAAATTACAAGCCACATTTACCGAATGGTAATGAGAATGAGAGAGGGCAATCGCAATCTAAAACAAAAGATCTACAAAAGCTGTCAGAAAGCACAGATTTTATTGTTAGAAATCACAGGCGAATTTTTACAGTACCTTCACAAGCCACGCAAGGAAGAATATGAGAGTGATGAAATAGAAGTAGGAACGCCAGCGGGGAAAGCTGTCAATTGCTCTGTACATGAGGAATACCCAGCCCTCCTGGGAGGCGGCCTCGTAGACTGTGAAGATACTGGTGCCTAGCAAGAGAGAGGAGAGCAGGCTGAATTATGGTGGACTTTTGATATAAAAAATCATTTCCCAGAAGCACAATCAATACTGATACATTATCATTTTCTCAATGACCTTCTAAAAGGCTAAAATAACATGCAAGATTTTATTGTTCTTATTCTTAGGATTTTAATAAAGTGTTTCAGACTTCAAGCTAGGACAATTTAATAGCTCTAGCAATAAAATAACTTTATGTTATATCTTTAGCTGGTAAGTGCATTTAATAATGGCAAAAGGAAGTGAACATTTAAGCCAAGTAGCGATATAATAGAAAGGAATGTGCATCATGTAAGCATGCCACTTGGGGCTTAATACCTGCAGAGTGCTAAAGGGTACTTGCTATAGTTTTAACCAAAATGAAATAAATCTGGGAACTGGGTTTCACTTGAAATCACTTTCTCATTGGGAGACTAAAGTATCGTAGGCTCCAAAAATTAAAATGTTGGGGCCTGTCTTTGGATTCCATGGTGTTTACTAAATACCAAAATGTAAGGTATTAAATCATCAAATAGTACTTTGTATTTTCTGAGAGAATTGTCTCATTAAAAATACCACTGATAATGGAAAGAAAGAAAATGAACAATAAATATGTGGGCAGAACCTAAAATGCCATTCAGAGGAAAGACAGTGTTTAATTCTCACATTAGGAAGTTTGTGTTATCATTTCACCATTTTACATATGGGAAAACTACATCACAAAAAGGGTAAGTGATTTGACTAAGGATGTACAGATAATAATAGGTGAATAAGAATTAACCCAGTCTTTCTGAAAAAGGGGTCTTCATGTTTAACTGTGATGATATCCTGCCTCTGGACATCTTTTCTATGGCTTAATATTCCCATCTGTAAAATGGGGGGGGGGGGTAACACATACCTCAAGTGTTGTGAAGAGTAAATGATTTCATTTCTTTAAAGGGTTGGCATATGGTGTATACTTAATACAATTTAGTACTACCTATATATATAAAAAGCCAGAGACTGTAACGCCATCACAACCATAAAGACCTAATGATTGGTTGCTATGACACCCACTGCGGCCAGCGAACCGGGCTGATCCGGGCCGATTGCCCCCAACACTCCAATCAGGGCAGCCAGGCTCCGATCAATCAGTGACAGTGGCAAATGGCAAGCGGGTGGAAGGCAGACCTCTTGGTCCCTCCCCCCAGCCCTCAGGCTCAGATCAATCCATGATGGTGGTGGGGTGGAACTGGGAACTGGGGACTGGTGAGCTGGAGGAAGGCAGACTGCTTGGTCCCTCCCCTCCCCCCGCCTGCAGGCTCCAATCGATCAGTGTCAGTAGTGGGGAGGAACTGGGGACTGGCAAACGGGCAGAACATGGCCCTGATCACAGGCTAGGCCTAGGGACCCTAACCATGCATGATTTTGTGCACTGGGCCTCTAGTTATTATAAAAATGGAAGATAATTGCTAAATATTATTTTGTGAGAAAACAGAAATAATAATAATGAATTAAAGTTGTTTATAAGACAAATATGATACATGTCATTCATAAAACTGAAAATATTGGCACCACAATAAATTCCACTATATAAATTTATCAGTTAATCATAGTATATAAAACTAATATCCACTTATGCGTGCTCTAACGACACAGAAATTTAAAATCAGAATATGCATCTGATTAGATGTCCAAAGTAAGATGTAGGTTACTGAAGTTGGCTGAGAACTGACTGTCCCTTTGGGCCTGTGCATGCAGGAAGAATAATCAGACATCACTGAATACCAACACATGCAGAATAGCAGAAAAGTCTAGCAGTAAATGGGAACAAATGGGAACTAAACAGACTTGAAAGGAAAGCTGAGAGAGAGAATGAAAGCATAACCTATTTAGAAAATGTTTGTCATGCACTAATCTGTACTAAGTAACTTTGTATAAAATATAGTTTCTTATATGTAGTGCCTCTCACTTTAAGAATACTTTGTACATTGATCGTCTTTGCCATAACAACTAGAATTTGTAAAACACGTTTAGCTTCAAGACTCTTTTAAATACTTAAATGCTCATCTCTAATTAGGTAGGTAAGTAGGTGGGTAAAAGGGGAGATACTATCAAACACATTTTATAGAAAAGAAAAGTGAAGGTCACTAGAGTTAATTAATTTGTCCAAGGTAAAAAGTGATAGAACCAGATATTGAGCCCATGTCAACAAGTCCAGGTCTGAAACTATTTTTCTTTATAATGTTACCTAAATTTTCTCCTGCTTGAGACTGAGACTTCAAAAATTGCATATTTTCTTTTATTAGCTTTAATTTGAATAAAGTTCATTTTTTTCTGAGGGTCTATGGTAACTAAATTTATAGTATATTTAGGAGCTCATGCAAGAAGATGACTTTTAAGAGAAAGATTTAGAGAAGAACAACATGTACAAAAAATAAATGTCAACAGGAAAGAGAAGTGACTGTTTCCATTAATAATTCAGATATACTAAACACGTACAACATTTTTGCTCTTATGGATTGAATATGAAGGGAAATTTTAACCTAAAACAAGAAATTTATATCCCTTATTTCCTTCTAGTTATTTGAACTAAAATGGGAATGTGGCAACAGAAATTCATTATGAATTACCATTAAATGTGTTTTTAAAAACACATTTTTATTGATTTCAGAGAGGAAGGGAGACAAAGAGAGAGAGAGATAGAAACCTCAATGATGAGAGAGAATCATTGGTTAGCTGCCTCCTGCACTGGGGATGGAGCCCACAATCCAGGCATGTTCCCTGACCAGGAATTGAACTATGACCTCCTGGTTCATAGGTTGAGGCTCAATCACAGAGCCATGCTGGCAGGACACCATTAAAGTTTAATAGCTTTATGAATTGAGCATTTACAGATAAAATAAGTGGCTTGTCAATAAAAGATTAAATTTGAGAGGAACACTGAAATTATTCTTCCTCTACTTGCCCAGTCCTTCTTTATTACATCTACAGGGAAGATGCTACTAGTAAATAAGTAAAAAATAGTATTTGTAATATTGAAGCTTTTATTCCATTTTTCCCCCCAACTTGACACAGAAAAAGTGGAAGAAATAGGAATGCATAGTGAGGCTCAAAGAATAGGGTTTGTTGCCCTAACTGGTTTGGCTTAGTGGATAGAGGATTGGCCTGCAGACTGAAAGGTCCCAGGTTCGATTCCAGTCAAGGGCATGTACCTTGGCTGCGGGTACATCCCCAGTAGGAGGTATGCAGGAGGCAGCTGATTGATGTTTCTCTCTCATTGATGTTTCTAACTCTCTATCCCTCTCCCTTCCTCTCTGTAAAACGTCAATAAAATATATTTTTTTAAAAAGGATAGGGTTTGTTGATACAAAGAGATGAGATTTTATAAAAATGTAACCCAAAATCTCCTGTTGAAGAAAATGCTGACTGTTGAAGAAAATGCTGACTGTTGAAGAAAGTGTTTCCCATATATATGAACCACACTGGGTCAAAGGCTTTGAAGATTTTACTGAGTTGCAGCAAAGGCAATTGAGTAAGGCAGTCTTTCTTCATCATTTTTCTACTCCTGACTTTGCAAAGTGTATGAAAAGGAAATCAATTTTGCAAAGACTTTCCAATTGTTGAGCAATATTTAAACTGACAAAATTCAAATGTATGATAGTCCTATTTTCTTTGAGAGTAGACAACCTGAGGAAGAAACTAGCTGCTCAAACTTATTTTGCACATCCTGTTATCTCTGTCTGCCCTCCCACCCCCACTCCCGACCCCGTCCTCCTAGTTGACTACTCTGTGGCTATCCAGCCCAGCTCACCTCATCTGCTTGCAATCTACACTAGTTCCTGTTCTCAGTCCTCCTGGAGACCCCTGAGATCACCTGTATCATGTCACTTATCACACTGACTTGTTAATATGTCCTCCTTCCTCAGTAGGTATGAGCACAGTAAGTTAAAACTGTATCTTGCACTTCTAGACTGGCATTGAGAAGCACTGAGTTGACAAATTAAATAATTATCATACAATTAAAACAAACATTTCTCAAATATTTGCTTTATTAATAAATTCTTTCTCACCATGAATATTGCTCAAATATGTATTTGCGGGAAAAGAATGCTATTTTATAACTGACTATGTTTTGCTGATTTCCAAATTTGCTTAAAACACATACACATATATAAACTTAAAAGTCTATGCTACATATAAACAGCAAAGTCTTCCTCTACTGTTTGATCTATCATTGGAAATTTCTAGAAAATATTACATTAATATATACAAAATATTTTTCTACATACAGTACAGAACACTTTTAGTTCATCTTAATTATGGTATGAGCTGAAAAGAACACATTTTTTTGTTAAATGAATGATTCTACAATATTGCTTAGGAATAGAAATGCATTCTCTCACTGGAGAACAATGAAGCCTGCTCCAAAAATATATTTAGGAAACTCCTATAGCAGCACAATTTTCTTAGACCCCCCCCCCAAAACTCTCAAAGCACAAATCAACTTGTATAAGAAGCAACATCACAACATTGATATTTAGCTAATCAATTCCCCTAATTTCATTTGTTCTTCCTTTGATGGTCTGAATTATTTGGATAAGAAGACCCACAAGCCTACATTTAAAAAATATTCACCTTGGAACTTTCTACAAACTGCATGGATTGCAACATAGTAGAGGACTTTTTTTATAGTTCTGGACAAAATTATAGTCCCATATATTTTGTCTAGGATTATATTTACTGGTTCACTGTCTTCTGATTCTTTCTTCCATGAAAAAGGTGAAAAATTGACTGTGTCCTGGGAATATTCCCTATTATTTCTCCTAGTCACGGGTTACATAAGATCACTGAACCATTCAAATTTCAAATGACAGGGCCACAAAAATGGTGGTGGTAACTAATAAGCTATTAGCCTGAGGTTCCACCATTAAACTCCTCTCCAAACACAAAATATCTGCAGTGTTATTTTAATGATGGTAATGTCTGATCTGTTGTGGAAGAACCTGAGAAGTTAGAATTAGTGATGAAGCCTTCATTTAGTGGAATAAGAATGAGTAAGTACACCAGGCCCTCATCTGAACACTAAGATTAACCCCACACTCAGAATTCCCAATAGAACCAAAAGGGTTTCTTTTAGGACCATCCATTTCTTCCTTCTCTCTCAATGTTTGGATCCTCAGGGCAAAGTTCCTGAATTTTAAGGGCTCATGATATAGAACACACCCCTTCCAAGGTAGCCCAATCCCAGGTCAGACAAGAACCCATCCCATTGGATGCCGGCTATCACTCAGTCCCTTTGGAATCTACCATTGGCTTTGCAAAGCACATCAAGCTGCAGGAGTGTGGAGGAAGCCCCTACAGCACCTCTGAGCGAGTCACCTTTCATTCTACCTGGGTCATCCTGCTACAGATACTTGTCTTCTTATCTGGTCTTCTAACCTTTCCAACCTGATGTGTGGTGTTTTTTCTTGTTTGTTGTGTGTGTGTGTGTGTGTGTGTGTGTGTGTGTTTTATGAAATGGAATTGATTGTCTGGCTTCATTTCCTACCTGTGAATAGAATCATATTTGTGCAGTGCATAATGACAACATTCTTGTCACTCAAGAACATCAGTTTCTCTCGTAGCAGGATGATTTTCTTTCTGCTCCTGCTGCTGACTCTGATTCGACCTTGCCCTTTTGGAGAATCAGCTAATTGTCTTTACCACTGCTGCATTCCAGTTTGAGTATTCCCTTTAGTTGGAAAGAAAATAAACTTACATATTCCTCCTCCACTACACATGAATATCTGTGATCTATTGCTACCTCACTGAACTAACCAGTAGATTTAACTATGGAAAGGTGTAATCCCCATCCTAAACTCCAAATAGATGGTTATTTTCTCAGAAACAGTTACAATGACTAAACAGTCCATCCTGAAAGGTGGCCAATGAAGAGGACACATATAGAGCTTGATCTTTGCACATTCCCATTATTAGAAATACAACTTGTTCAGGATGGGATGGGTGTGCTTCATTGTTTTTTATTTGTTTTGCTATATTTGCATACATATAACTCGTTCCCTACTTAAATTTTATTTTTAAAATCTAGAACTGCTCCATAGAGCAATATTATTATTAAACCACAGAAATAACAGGAAAAAATTAAAAGAACTTGGCATAGTTTAAAGGGAAATTTGTTGAAACTATTCAAAGGTAGGTTGTACTGTTAGTCTGAATTTAGATAGAATTCACTTTATTGAAATTCTGAAGTTTCAATGGAAATAAATTTACCCATCAAAGCGGCACCACTGACTTAGTTGACACTCTAACCAAGAGTTCCTTAAGTTTGACACTAATGCCTTTTTGTAGGGATGTATCCTGAGCATTGCAGCACCCCTGACTATCCACTAGGTTCCAACAGCATCCCTCCATTGTGACAACCAAAATTGCTTGTAGACATTGCCTAGTATCCCCAGTAGGGAACACTGCCCCGGTTAAGAACCATGTCTCCAACATGATAGTCCTTCTGATTCTGTAGCTTTTGCCTTACAGTGTCTAGCTCCAGGCCTTGTATATGATTTATATTAAGTATTTTAAACTGAATTGAATTTCCTCACTTAACACAGGAAAAAATGAAAGAGTTGTGAGATTTATCAAAATTTCTCCTTTGGCTTATTATACACTGTTTGGATGTTAAACAATTTTGGGCCCAATGAGAGACCTAAAAATGCTTTTGCTTTTTACTATATTTACAATAGTTTGCATTTGAATTTGATGTTTTATTCATCTTTCAAGATTTTTGAAGGCTTTTAGATCCTCAGACACATCATTTGTTAACGTATTTGCTACATACTGGTAGCTTATTGGTACCATTACATTAATATGTATTGGGTTTTTGTTTCAACCACTACACGTTGGAAGAAAATCTTAGTTCTTTTTCACTACTTGCAATTGTATAAAATGACTGTTCATACACACATGTATCCTGGGGGGAATCTTAGTTTGCAGAATGAGTTATCACAAGTATAGTAACTAAGTTTTTTTTTTTAATCACATATTTTGAATGAAATAAATAGCACCAACTTTTCCTTACCAAAAAACTATAGTGGTACTTTCTGAATTATTCCAAGATAAACCACAAATGCACATGTTTTGCAAGTTTTCCAGATTTTGTGTCTGTATCAAGATGAGGACACTGATGTATTCATGGACAAACACAGACAAAAATGGACTCATCTGTAGTCCATGTTCATGATGCTGGTTCTGTCAGGACCATGAAGCAGGATGTTGAATAGAAATCTGTATTACTCATGACACAGGTGGGTGTAGTCTCAACAATGGAATTTAAATAGCAACAACCACATTTCAAACAGCATGGTGGCTTCTCAAATTCAACTCTAACTTTTAGCTTGAGGTCACCTTTGGAAGATAAAATCTATATTGAAATCTTTTCTTTTTGTCTTGGTGAATTCTCAGTTTCCTTCACTGTCTGGTAATTTCCCCATTCTCTGGTATAAAATCTCTATACAGATGTTAACCACATATTTAAAATATTTGATCCAATGGTCAGTTATGAGATTCATTGCAACTTTCTATAATGTTTTTCTTCCACCAAATTTCCCCCGCCACCTCATCATGAACTCTTCAGGTGAACTGTACTTTCAGATCCTGATAGTTAGATCTGTGGCAGTAAATTTTACCCAACAATGGTTTTATAAAGTACACCTGTTTGTCATGAGACAATAAAAACAAACAACAGTGAGAGACCTGTATTCTTAAGGTGGACATCTGGATTCAACATAATAAATCTTTGCCACTAAGGATGAATGTATCCATATACATGAAATGTGGATAAGGTCAGTAGACAAGAATTAGAATGAAAGGCCCATCCTGAATTATAGAGGTTTATTGAATAGGAAACGAGCTAGATTTAAATTACATGGATGTTTCTAAGGAATAAAGACTTTATGAACAATGTTTTCTATGCCTTGAAATGATGTTTAATTTTACTAAACTATATTCCCAAGATAATTAGCTCAACTATTTCCCCTAATAGGTTGTGACATTAATCTAATGATTATAATAATCTTCACACAATCCATCCACATGCTCAACTAATGACCCATACACATTCAACCTGAGGACTGCCATGTGGCCTTTCAAATAACAAAGCAATATTTTTTTATTTGCCATTCCAGAACTTAGAACAAATAAAAAGGATTTCTTTTCTTCTGAGCACTTTAAAATGCATTTATAAACCTTATGTTTTTTAGCTGAATCTTAGCTTAAATTTCCTTTCTTTTCTCCCTCCCCTCCCCTCCCCTCCCCTCCCCTCTCCCCCCCCTCTCTTCTTCCTTCCCTTCTTCCTTCCCTTCTTCCTTCCCTTCTTCCTTCCTTCCCTCCCTCCCTTCCTCCCTCCCTCCCTCCCTCCCTCCCTCCCTCCCTCCCTCCCTCCCTCCCTCCCTCCCTCCTTTCTTTCTTTCTTTCTTTCTTTCTTTCTTTCTTTCTTTCTTTCTTTCTTTCTTTCTTTCTTTCCAGTTAAGCACTCTTTTGGCACAACCTTGCCTCACTGGTGAAATCACTTTATCTGTTACCTTAAATCTCATTGTTCATAGCACTAAAGCTTTGCTGTAAAATCAAAGGCCATATATAAAAAGCATATATATGTTTATATTTCTGTTAAACTTTTAAAATAAGTAATAAAGATTCTTAGTTGAAACATATTTCTTCAGATGCAGAAAATTTCTAAACTTCTAAATTCCAAATATAAAATACTTCTAGAAAAAGAGAGGTGAAAGATTTAACTACAGTGGTCACAAATGGAAAAAAGTGTTGACAAGGCCGGATGCTGACATTGGCAGGGAAGTTTAGGTATTAAAGTAGAACAGCTCCAAGGACGCTGAGCCCACATGCCAATTAAAACACCCCGGGCCCCTGGCTGGCAATTTCCATGTAGGCTGGGACTAAGAGAAGCAAAGGAGAGGTCATGACAGATACCCCCCTGCCTCTGAGGAACCAGAATTTTTAGATCAAAAAAGTTTCCTGGAAATTCATTTTCTGTTGGTTGACTTAAAAAATCAATACAAACTACATTTAGCCATAACTAGCTTTCAGTTACCTTCCCTAATAATCTATCCAATGCTTCTGAGCTACATGACATTGGGTCAGCCAGTTAACCATCCTGGGAATGATGATACTTAATGGTAAAAATTAAAGCACTAAATAAATGCTATTTTTCAAAAATCAAGCAAAATATATCATACTAGAGGCCCAGTGCATGAATTTGTGCACAGGTGGGGTCCATCTGGCGGGCCTGCCTCCCCCGCATTGGCCCCAATCAGGGGCGGGGCTGGCCAGGGGGAGGGGCTGTGGGAAGTTGGTGGGCCAACCTCACCCCCAATTGGGGTGGGGACGCTGATTGGGGGTGGGGTCTGTTAGGGGGAGGGGCCACAGGAGGTTGGCAGGCCCACCCCACCTCTGGTCAAACTCCCAGTCGAACTCCTGGTGGAAGGGACAATTTGCATATTAGCCTTTTATTATATAGGATAGTAAGACTTAGCTTTGTAAAAACACTTAAAAAAAATGTCTCCTTAAGTGTCTGTACCATTTTTGTAATGCCATTAGCAGTGAATGAAAGTCCCTGTTGCTTTACATTCTTGCCAGCATTTGGTGTTCCTGTTTTTCATTTTGGCCATTCTGATAGGTATGGAGTGGTATCTTTTTGTTTTACTGTGCAATTCTCTAATTGCAGATGATGTTGAGTATATTTTTATATACTTATTTGCCATCAGTGTATTTTCTTTGGTGAGATGTCTGTTCAGATATTTTTCTCATATTTTAATTGGACTGTGTATTTCCTTATTGAGTTTTAAGAGTTCTTTATATATTTTGAATACAAGTCTTTTTTCAGGTGTGTGTTATTCAAATATTTTCTTCAGTCTGTCTTGTCTTTGTATCCTCTTAAGAATGTCTTTTATACAACAAAAGTTATTAATTTTAAGGAATTCCAACTTATCAATGTTCTTTTTCATGTATCATGCTTTTGGTGTTGCCAAAACCAAATCCATTGCCAAATCCCAGATCACCTAGACTTTTCTCCTATGCTATATTCTAGAGTTTTATAGTTTTGCATTTTACATTTAGGTTTATAATCCACTTTGAGTTTATTTTTGTGAAAGGTATATTAGATGTGTCTAGATTTTTTTTTTTGAGATGGATGTTCAGTACTTCAGCATCATTTGCTAAAAAACCATCCTTTCTCCATTGAATTGCCTCTGCTCCTTGATCAAAGACCAGTTCACCACTTTATGGGACCATATTTGTTGTTCATTCTGTTTTATTGATCTATTTTCTGTTTTATACAAATGCCACTCTGATACCGTAGCTTTATATCTTGAATTTGCGTAGTGTCAGTCCTCCAACTGTGTTCTTTATTAATATAATGTTGACTATTCTAGGACTTTTGCATTTTCCTATAAATTTTAAATTCAGTTTGTTGATACCCACAAAAAAACTTGCTGGGATTTTGATTGGGATTGTGTTGGGGCTGTAACCTTCAGTAGTTTCTTAGCCCTTTTTTCTCAGCTTTTGTAATAGAGGAAGGACAGTCATCTAACTGCCCTTCCCTAGGTCAGATGAGGCTCTGAGAACAGAGATTTCCTGCAGCGCACGACTTTTCACCAGGACTGTGCCATGTGCCAATTCCACCCACTAACTTTTTCTCCGTACACCTTAATATCTGCCTTTTTACTGTTTGATTTTTCACAAGAAACTCTTAGGCAGCATTATACACACACAATATATTGATAATAACATAGTGGAGAAGGAGAAAGAAAAAACTAGTCATTCACAGGCTATGATTCCAGTATTTTTTTAAAAAATACAATAGAACAACAAATTTAACCAAAGCCAGAGAGCTTCAGGCAGCTGTGATCTGGCCTGCTTATGCTTGGAATGAAGTGTCCTCTCCACACTCCCATTAGGCACATTGGCAAGACTGCTGCACCAGACCAGCGCTCATTTGGTCAGCAATCAACCTTTTCTAGCAAGGATCTGGCTCATGACATGAAGAGAGTAATCAGGCATTTTCACTGTGCCTGATGGGGTGATATTAACATTTTATCCCTGGTCAAGAGAACTACAGAAAAATCATCCCAGGAAACACTACCTAACACTACCCAACACACAGAGAGATATTTCTGAAATATGGAATAATTATTTAAAGCTTTATTAATCTTGTACTGAAGTCATTATTCAGTGGGTAAATAATCATACTCATTGTTCTTCATCAATCAATGTAAGGTATTCATTTCTGATGTAAAAGGTGGGTTTTTGAGGAGATACCTCCAGCTGCTGAAAGAGCCAAGTATGGGGCAGGCTTGGAGCCCATGCTGTTCCAACAATATTAATGGCTATCAGCAGGCACGAGCAGCTTGCTCTGGGCCATCACTGCCATGAACTTAGCCAGAGCAGAGTCTCAGCTTCATATTCTTGCCACCACTATGGAAATCTTTGGGTGTTTCTCTCCCCTTTGTCTCATGGGGAAAAAACCCAGGCCTCAGAATGGTGAGGTTCTGGACAGAGGGATGGTAGCCTGAGAAACCATGGACTACTCCTAGGGACAAAGCTAAAAAGACAATAACTCTGAGCTCCTTGGGACTTTCTAAGATTACACAGATGGAGTGAACCATCTTATTAATGGTAGGTCCTTTATATGGTTTTATTTTATATCAACGAACCGGCAAGTTCATTCTTATTGCTCCCATTTTATAAATGAGGAGACTGGCTCAAGGAGGCTAAGAAACTTGCCCAAGGTCACTCAGAATGGAGTGTCTGGAGTAGGATCACCCTGCATCTATGCTTGCCTCCAAAAACTATGTTCTTTCCACTTTGCCACACATGTCTGAACTTTCTGAAACTTTTCTTGGCTTGGTTTTGAGGAATTCGAACAAATTCCTGTCTGGTATACTTTGTAAAAGCAAGATTCTGCTTTTAAAATTAAACAGACTAGCCCGAGGAAAGGGAGGGGAGGTGAAAATTCCTGCGTTTTTGGATTATCAATGGTTCTTTTATATTTCTGTTTGTGCTGGGAAAAGACATTTATCTGACTTCTCTCCATGTCCTTTATGTTTCTCTAATTATTGTCTAACAAGAGTAAATGGAGATCATTTGAACTCCAGCTCAAAAATTTTAAAAACAGCAAAATTTTAATGACTTTCACTTATGGGGAGAATCTATTAGGTAAATCAGAACAACACAAGGTTCAAAAGTAACTCTTGTTTACTTCCGGGGTGCCCTCTGCTCATTCAGCAGTATTAACTGAAATGCTACGACTATCTCATGATACAAGTATATCATTTGATGAGTAGATCATAAAATAGAAAAAATATTTATGGAAAATAGATTTGTTTTTGGCTTCAACAAAATGACTGTGTTTTTAGAAAGTATTTATAATTGGCTGGGCATTTTGTCTTTTACTTATTTAAGCCCGTGGCAGATCCTGCTAGCTATCCTTCCAGACTCACTCCCAGTTCTTCCTGGGCACTTAGCTGCTCAGCTGGAGAATCTATTTCCTGGAATTCCCTGTAAGTGGGTGTGGCCCTGTGACAAAGTTCTCCCTGATGTGGACAACTTCCTAGCCATCTACAAAATCCCTTCCCCTGGCCTCATTTTTCCTTTGCCTTTCACCTAGAAATAGACAAGCTAGGGCCAAGCTTGGAAAGTGTGTTGGGGACGGCAGAGCTGTCATGCATGTCTGGGTGACTTCATGGGGAGAGCTCACCCACTCACCCACCAGAGACTGTAACTCAGAAAAAAATCAATTTTTAAGCTCGGTTTTTGGGGGGTGGGGGGTTAGTGTTCTCTCTTATAAGCTTAATTTATTCCCACTATCACATAGACTAATATTCAAAGTAGCTTATATTCCATGGACACTTTTCCCAGGAATGGTTGCTGACCAGGGGAATATCAGTCCGGGAAAACATGCTAAAAATTAACATATAGACATTTTAGGATCTCCTACGAATATCTGAAACAGATTTCATAGTTCAGGGAAATAAAACAAGGCGAAGTTTTAAAAGGCTTTCCATAAAAGAGCATTATTTGTTTTCCCCTCACAAAAACCACTCTATTAACCTTGCCCTAAATTACTGGCCTGCTGAACCATAGGAATTCATACTCGACACATACTCTTAGCCCAAAGAATGAATTTCAACCACAGATCTGAAATAACAAAGTTAATCTAACAAGTAAATGTCACATAAAGACTTGCTTAAGATTCTTTGAAATGATCAAATAATATACTTTAAACACAAGATTGTTACTTTTCAAATATAGGGTCTGGGTTTCATGACTAATAGTATGATTCAGCAATATAAAGCGATAAATTATTTTTCAAGAATAAGAATTACACTTTAATTTATGTCATTTCAGTGCTCTAAAAAACTTGCCAAGAGTGTTTTTTCTTACTGAAAAATGTTCAGATATAGCAAAGTCCTAAGAATAATACATACACACACCACACAAACCAACATTTCTAGTCAGACACGCCCACATAAATTCACATACTGGAAAGGACTACCAGACTGTTATTCTAGGCAAAGAAATATGAAAAATTTTAGTACTGGAACAGGAAGTTATTTTGGAAAACCATTGCAAGTATTTTGAACTCACAAATGATCATGATAATGACCATCTTAGTGAGATAGAAATCTGACACTACATAGTTTGATAGAATGTAGGGCTACATTCCCTTAACTGTCAATCAAAATATACTCATTGGCTACTGTAACACGTTGACCAACCTATGTTCATTTTATCCGTTAGCATAGAATTCCAAAAGCAGTATGATTCGTTATTTTTAGTAAGACTCTAGAATAATGTCATGTGGTTTAAGTAAAATTCACATCACCCAACTTTTGCATATATGACCATTTTATTTTATAGGAAATAGTCTTATCTCAGCCATTATTGACTTTGTATTTTTGACCAAAATTAAACAGGTTTCATTCACCCATTTTTGTCAAAGAATATGTTTTCTAAGTTTAATCATGTGTACTTTTCACTACTCAATCATCTTTTCTGTTTTAAACCAAAAGGTGAGTGAAGAAATGTCACCAGCTATAGCATTTTCAGTCCAATTACATTCCTTAAACTTAACATGTGACGAGGCTGAGGTACTCATATTACCCTCCCCCCACTCCCCACACACACCCAAACGTGCTCTGCTGGAAGTTAATAGCAACTCTATATAAAAGCTCAGGCCAAAAACTTGGAGTGACCTTTCCCTTTTGACACTTAGACAATCTACCAATAAATCCCATTAACTCAACATTCACAATATATCTAGTATGTTCCTCTCACAGCCACTGTGTTAGAGCCAGCAAGAACACTGCTCAGCACTGCTGCTCTGAGTTGTTCTGAGTCCATATATTCTTCTAAATTCTTCCCGACTATGCCGGGGCAGGCTCCTTCTTGAACCCTGCCCA
Source organism: Myotis daubentonii (assembly GCF_963259705.1). Lineage (NCBI taxonomy): Eukaryota > Metazoa > Chordata > Mammalia > Chiroptera > Vespertilionidae > Myotis > Myotis daubentonii. The sequence goes on from NC_081841.1 coordinate 183,377,918, forward strand.
CTGTACTAACTGTTGGGAACTTAGTCCAAGCTCCTCCTTTATGTTCTGCTCACTAGTTACAGGTGTTGAGTCTGAGCCCCTCTGCCTTGGGCTGGACCTCCTAGGATACCAGGTCTTAGACGGAGAAGCCATGAGAAGTTGTGGGTGTGTAAGAATGAATCTTTATTGCAGAAGCCAGTGGCCACATAGCCATCAGACAAGACAGTCCTTCACAACAGTCGATAAAACAGGCACAAAGTAGTAGCAGTCTCTGTATTACCTGAGCAGCAGCAAGCTGCCTCTAAACTCACCACCTTACAACCTTACATCATAGCAATACCTGAGCTCTCTGGCTCAGCTGCTTCTCCTGTCTCCCCTGCCCAGCACACTGGCTGGTTAACATGGTAGCTATATCTGAGCTCCCTGTGAGCTCTTAGACTTACATCATGGCAGTACCAGCTTTCAGCTCCGTCTGAGCTCTCCGGCCTTTTCCCTTCCTAGCTGTCCTCTCTAGCATACTAGCTGGTCAGTAACCTGTATATTACTCCTTAGACAAAGAAGGCTTCGTGTCAATAGTTACATCAAACATTTGGGTTACAGAAGGGCACAGTGTATCATGAGATCGTTATGGCTCTGCAGCTGTTTATGGTATCTCAGCCTAGGCACAGAGTGGCCTTGGACATTCCGGCATAGTAACAAGCCCTTCCACACTCTGAGTGGCCTTGGCTACCTGGGGACTCTGGCGTGGTTCCCACACACTGCTACCACCTCAGTCCAAGCCACCGCCATCTCTCATGCAGATTATTAGATCAGGCTCCTAACTGGTCCCCTTTCTTCGCTGTTGGTTTCCTTCAGTCTGTTCTCAGCAGAGCAAGCAGGTTTTTCTCATCAGTCTTGCTACTCCTCTGTTCAAAATGCCCCTCTGGCTTCAATTCTTTACTTAAGAGTAAAGCCAACATCATTGCATTGACTTGTAATGCTTTACAATGACCTGCCCCTTGTTACCTTACAGACCACATTACCTTTTACTTCCCAAACATGCACCTCCCCATCTCAGGGGAGAGCACCCAGGACGCTCCCTTTCCAGGGCCTTTGCACGGGATGTTCCCTCAGTTTTGCACATTCTTCCCACAGGGATCCACCTGGCTTGCTCCAGCACATCCATCACATTTTTTAATTTAAAGGAAGCCTGCATGGCCACCCTATCTACAATCACAGTCCCTGCTTCCAGCATCCCCTCTCCCACTGCCTGCTTTCCTTAAAGCTTTTCAGCACATAACAAAACATTTATTTCACCCATCTTGATGATGTCCTATCTCTGTGGTCGGCAAACTGCGGCTCGCAAGCCACATGCGGCTCTTTGGCCCCTTGAGTGTGGCTCTTCCTAAGCCTTAGGAGTATCCTAATTAAGTTAATAACAATGTACCTACCTATATAGTTTAAGTTTAAAAAATTTGGCTCTCAAAAGAAATTTCAATCGTTGTACTGTTGATATTTGGCTCTATTGACTAATGCGTCTGCCGACCACTGTCCTATCTCCTCCTGTGGAATTTTTAAGCTCCACCAGGGAAAATACTGTTTTCTGTTCTGTTCACTATATTGCAGCAGGTCCTTACTAAATAATCTGTTGAATGTTGAATGAATAAAAATATTTTCTCAAATAATTGATTGGCCAGGAAGGGAAGTCATAGAAAAACAGTAAAGAAACACATACACATACACTGGAAGAAATTAAAATAAAAACTGAATCAGATAATAGGATATTCATGGAGGGGATGTATAAAAAAATCTCATTGCCATCAGCTTGCTGCATGAATCAGAAATAGCCAAAAAACAAAACAAACCCAGAGTAGGTGTGACATTTTGAGGCAAGGGCCAGACTAATGTAGGTGCAGATGGCACCTTGCCAAAGCGTTCTTTCTATGACAGATGCTGTCTATACTTTGCAGCCTGAACCCTTTCATTACTGTGAGCCTTCTTGCCTCTAGTACAATACAACCACCACATCTGCAGGGTAGCTACCTAGAGCATATCCTATTCCTCCATCACCCACATGTGCCCCGGCATCACGCCGCTCTCTATTCTCTCTATTTGAACAAATGCACAAAAGACATTTTCAACTGAATACAAATTAGAAATTATACAGATCAAAGTGAATTTCACAAGTCACAGATCCACTAATATGGTTTGCACCCACTGTTTATGTTCCATTAAAACCCAGAGCAGTAGGATCCGTACAAAGGCAGGTGAGCAGAGCTTTGTATTTAATATGTCATCTCTTGGAGTGTCTACACTTGTGTACTTATCCAAGGGTACACCTATTAATTACACTTCCCACTGAAGGATGGAGGACAGTGATGGGCAGATGCGAAAGTAATGTGTCCTAGAAACTGTGTCCAATACAAACTTAAAAGCCTTTGAAGAGGAAAGAAAAGCTTTTTAAATGAAAAGGGCCCAGGATGAAAGATAGAGAGGGGCTTTACACTTAATCAATACAAAAACGAATCATTCCAATGCAGAAGATGAAAAAATTCCTAAAGAAACTGAGGCAGCTAATGAGAGATTCTCTGAAAAGCTCTTATTTTAAAAAATGTGCAAAAGACAAAAGGCGAGGTGAATAACCAAAAACAAATACATTTGGTTGACAGTCCTTTGTATGTAACGTGCCAGGGCTAAGGTGAGGATGAAAATCACCAAATTTCTAGCAAATAATGATTTTTGACATTTGATTTAATGATTTTTGGAGCCTAAGGATAAACAAGGGAGTGGCTGATCTAATGAGTTGAGGAAGATCCTCCTTAAACTGGATTGGACACCCTCATGAGGGCTGGTAGGGAATGATAAAATAAAGGGCATAACAGAAAGAAAAGGCAGGTAAGGTATTCTAATCACAGTAGTTCAAAAACACTACATAATAAGCGTCAAGTAAATTACTAGTAAATATGTTATAAGCCTTGAGAAAAAATAGTAAACATGAGAGCTATTATTAAACCAGCAAAACCTCAATGCAGCTAGGATTTTGAGAAAGAAAAGTGGTCAATATTATAGAATAACCATTAATTCTAGAATATCTAGATACTCTGCAGACCTTTAGAAAATAAAGTGGAAACTGACAAGAGCTGAGAATGCTCACTTGAAAGGCATCCATACCAATCTAGTTTCCTTAACTTTTTAAAATTTCTTATTTATGTATTGATTGATTGATCAATTGTTGATAGAATTACTAGAAGAGTAGATCTGGTAGCACTTAATGTCAACAAGATATTTCATGTTTTATCCTTCATAAAAGATTCAAAAATCATCCTAAATGATAATAAGGCTAAATGAATACACAGATGACAGAACAATCTTATCTATACTACGTTTCTATATAGCTGTTAAAGCAGAAATTCTAAATTAATTTAAATATAACAGAGGAAAATTGTCCTAATAAGAATTTGCCTATACCCTGTAAACATGTAATCTCTCAAAAAAAGCCATTAAGAAAATAAAGTTATTATTTTAAATTGATTTCTAGTGATAATGATTAATCAATTGTAATGATTATTAAAGTAATCACTAATATCAATTAATCCAATGAGAAAAGTTAATATTAAGTTATCGCTAATATAAATTAATATACTGATAATGTTCCTTAAATATAAAGACACAGACTAAAAAGCATATACTTAGAAATTTCACCCACGGGCTTTCCAAGAGGGGAAAAATTAACAATCATTGCAGAGTGAGTACTCAGAGCTGGCAAGAGTTGACTCCTCCTTTTAAAGCTGCCCATATTGTTTTTCATTCTTATCTAATATCCACTTATCTCACCTAAGTCCCACATCTATCCTGAAATAACTGATGGATGGAACAGGGTTTCTTACCTTCTTCCTTGCCTTCTTTCCATGCCAGGCATGTGTTCGAATTGGAAGATAACCCAAGCCACCCAATACTCAAGTGACATGAATTACTGAATTGAATTTAGACTCATTTTTTTTTCCTCATCTGAACTTATTTGTCCCATCCTTTTCCTCTCCTACACAGCAATAGATGACAATGGTATAATTCATCATACTAATTAGCAAATAGATCACATTATATACTATCCCTCTAAGCTCAAATGACCCTTAGTCTAACTGAACTGCATAGATTGCCTAGTGAGCTCTTAAGGAAACACCCAGGCATTTCACAGGAACCAGTGAGAGAGACACTTTGGTTAGAGCAACACCCAAGGATTCCAGGTTTATTCTTCATCTACACAGGATTCTGGCACTGCCTACCATATCTAATTGGGCAGATACATCTTGGTGGTTTCTCAAAGTCACCTATTTATGCCATGTTTTCAATAACATCTTATTTCCACATTCATCTTTCCTGACTTTCAATAAGCATTGAAAATATTATGTGAGGTCCAGCAAAGAAAGTTTCCATTTTCTTAAGTTCAAACACTAAATTTTCCTTGGAAAGTAATTTTAGCCATCTGTCAGCACTATGCTTTCTTGTAAAGAATATGCCCTTTTATACCTGTACCCTGGAAAATTCTTGTTTTAATTTTTTGCATATATTGCAAGAGAAAAAAAGCAACATTCAGTTTATATGTTCCCTTTCTAAAGATTTCAGAGGTTGAAACTAGGTGACCACTGTAGTTTTACTAATTTTAAAATTATGTCATTCTGTAGATTACCATAGAATTGACAAAATAGAATAAGTGAAAAGATTATATAAATAAGTAGATAGATAAAATAGGTAAAAATTGCTTTAATGATATGCAGATAATTTATTTTATAATGCTAAATATAAAAATGTTTATATAATTTTAGGTTATTTAATGCCCTTCCATTTTTTAAAATAAACTATTATAACTACCTAGCATAATTAACCTAAATGTTTCAGTTATTCTTAAACATTTAATTGAAATGCATAGTATTCAATATATTTCCTCCTTTTAGCACGACTTTATGGCTTTCTATAAATTAACCAAAGTGAAATGTAGTTGGAGGAACTTCAAGCACTTCCTATTACCTCCTGAAATTGTTTATTCAAATATTTTAAAAGATTGTTCTAGTCTTTTAAATTTGTTTTTACTCATTTGAGTAAAAGTTTTTTTTTTTATTAATTTTCACCTTAGAGTATGTTTATTGATTTTAAAAAGAGAGGCAGGGAGAGAGTGAGAGAAAGAAACATCAATGTGAGAGAGAAACATTGATTGGTTGCCTCCTGTATGTGCCCCTACTGGTGATCGAACCTGAAACCTAGGTATATGCCCTGACGGAGAATTGAATCTGAAACCTTTTGCTGTATGGGATGATGCTCCAACCAAGTGAGCCAACCAGCTAGGGTTAAAAAAGTATTTTTAAGAAAATGTAATTATTGATATAAGTAATGTTTGATATGGAAATTTTTATAAGATGCACTAAGGATACTTTTATAAGATGATGATGGCAAGAAATTTTAATCAGGAAATAGATGCCATCTGGAGATGTTACAGAATGAGCGAAGTTAAGAATTTTGATCTGCTTCACCCCTGTTAGGCACTGGCTCACCAATTTACATGTGACAAATGAGCACCGGGACCACAGTCCAGAAAACCTGACTTCTCCCGTGTGAGCACCACTGAATTAAACCCAAGAGTAAAACCCAGCTGTGACATGGTCTGGTTAGCTCTGATAGCAAGGGACTGCCCCTGATTCACTTACTAGGTTACTACTCAGCCTGACCCTCCCTGGTCTGCCTCTGCTGGTCTATTACAGCCTCCTGTATCACTCAAGATTCCCTATAATATAATTGGTCACTTAAAGAGTTCTGCAATTTAATTTCTGAGGTTGGGTGAAACATGGAATTCGTTTCCTTCCATTTCCCTCTCTCTCCCTTTCCTGCAGAGGCTACCTCTGGAGGGGCCAGGGACCACCCTGGGAACCTCAGGGTTTTAGGAAAGCTGTATTTTAAGTTGGTTGGTGCGCTAATGACTGTTTGTTTTCTTGTTATGTTTACACGACATACACACATGTTGCTAATGTTTATTCTTTATATAGCTATGAATTATCCCTTTTTAAAAGAAATAAAAGGTAAAAGAATTCCTACTTTTTTTATTGATGCTCACTTAAATGTCAATTCTTCTGGGATGATTTCATGATAGTTGAGGGGAAAAAATGTTCCTTTGTGCTTTTGTAGTATTTAGAAGTACATTATTTACAATTCTATCTGCCAAACTAGACTGCAAACTCCTTAATCTGCTCTACCCCATCCCTTCCCTGCTTCCCATCCCTAGAACAGCACCTTGCATGCATTGATCAGCCTATCTCTGATAAATGTAAGAGATGCAAGATTATATCCCCAGACAACTTAGTACATGAAGACCAAGATAAGATTATGTCAGCATCAACAAAAATAAATGATTATTTTATTGCTCAGTTTTCTCTTTCTGGAAAAGTTAAGGATCCCTAAGCATAAATATTGTTAGAACACAGTGAGCTGGTGCATTTGACATTTTCTATTGGCACTGGAAAAAAAAAGTTTCTGATTAGAGAAATCTAACTATATGAAGAAGGATCTATCCTCTTAACTAGGGAGATATGACATCATTTTTTAAAAAATGACTTGGCTTTTGAGCAGAAAAATGCAATTAAATCCCAAGATCTATGTACTTGATATCTCTATTTATCTTAGTAAGATAAAAATATAAGAATTATATATAAGAATTATACACAACTAAGGAAGTCCAGATTAGGAAACTCTTTGAGAAAACATTACAGTTTTCAATAACTCACCAATAAGAGATCTCTAAAATGAAAAAAAAATGATGATTCCATGTTTAAGTTTTGTGGGTAAAATTAAACATAATGCATTTGTAGAAAGAATATGACACTGGGCAAGAATGTTCTTAATCGGGGAGGACTTCATCAAAGCTGACAAATGACCCATAAAAGCAGAAATCTCTGCCTCAGTAAACATGGACTGAAGTAAAGGAAAACACAATTCAGTAAGAACCTAATGACTACCCATCTGTGGGTAATGTGCTGCTGGAGGGTTGCTATGAGACTGGGAGTCATAAACTGGGTACAATTAGAGGAGAAGTACCTGCAGATAAAACACACCTCAAGTTGAACATGAATAAGAAATACAGCCTGTCAGAAGTGTCTCTTAGCAGGCAAGCAGAAGGAACCCCCAAGGAGACAGCCAGGTATATGAAGTGCTCATCATCTCCATTCCCTGTTGGCAACTTGCCTTTCCAGTCCTCACCTACTCTATTCAGTGAACCTGATCACCAGGATCCCTCAGTTCCTCCAGCCTCTCCTGCCTGCTATTCTTGGCCCCTCTAGTTTGACCCTTGCTTCATCCTGGGCCAGACCAACAATGGTATCAGAGCTGATCAGTCTCCATCATATGGACTGCAGACAGGAATCACACTTTTGGTCTGTAAATGAAGCATTCTGCTTTAAGTAAGTAAAATGCTCAGAAAATATTTTACCCTCTGAATTTAGTCCAAAGGGACTAAATATATTTGACTATATCTCATTTTGGGAAAATACAGGGGGAGGCAAAAGTAGGTTTACAGTTATGAGTATGTGAAATGGTTTATTCTTGTCTTACTGTTTATTAATTATTGTATTATTGTATATATGAACAGCTGGAAACCTACTTTTCCCCCACCATGTATATAAACCATGTTTTCAGAGTGATTTTTTTGGTTACACAGTTTCACATTTTCAAACATTCCTAGAATGCACATGTTTTACCTTGGTAATGAGACCAAACATTTTAAATCAAGCAGCCATATATATTTTACACACACACTGGCAGGCAGTTACAGGGGTGGGCAAACTTTTTGACTCGAGGGCCACAATGGGTTCTTAAACTGGACCAGAGGGCCAGAACAAAAGCATGGATGGAGTGTTTGTGTGAACTAATATAAATTCAAAGTAAACATCATTACATAAAAGGGTATGGTCTCTTTTTTTTTAGGTTTATTCATTTCAAATGGGCCAGATCCGGCCCGCGGGCCGTAGTTTGCCCACGGCTAAGTTAGAAAATACCCATTTGTTATGTAGAAAAATAATTTCTTTGGGTATATAAAAACAAACAAGGCTGAATTTAGATGCCTTTTAAAATGTGGACTCTACTAATTTCAGAAAAATTATTTAATTATAATTTTACTTTTATATTAAATGGATAGTCCACTGCTGTGAAAATTTATCAATGTAAAATTTACAATTTCATTAAAAAGTTATTCTATTTCCTATGCATTTGTGGATTTGTAACAGGTATTTTTCTGTTGAAACTGATCGTAATCCCTAAAATAAAATTCGTTTTGTTTCTCATGACAGTCACTGGCTCCTATTCTTTCTGCCCATCTCATTTCTCACTCCTGTGTGATGAGAACATTTCTTGGCATCCCAATAAGATCTCTTTTCCATATTTTTCTGCTTGTTAGTACTGAGTGTATACTAAGTTATTCGGTATAATAAATCTACCTTCAGGTATTCAACTTACAGCAATGACAGCAAAGCAAGTCTTACCTGGATATGTGGCTACTCAGCCCTGAAGAATTTTACAAGACTTTTCCAGTTTCCTCAAATTACAACTCATTAAAATTCATAAAAAATGAGGAAATTATGAGTTTTCAACATTCCCAAATAAAATATATTGGGGGAAACCTGTGTTTGTCATTTTAGGTTTGATTTTAAATTAAGGTTGTCTCCCCCTTCCCCTTCTTCCCCCTCCCTTCACCCTGCATTTCTGTTTCAAAATTAAAATCACAAATTATGGGACATTTTCCATGCTGAAGTCATTTGGTTTTTAGTTTTGCACCTTTTAGACACTTGAGATACTCAATAATGCCACAAAGTATAGTTCTTGCTGTGTGCTATTATTCCCAGTGAAATATAAAGTTAGCTTTTTTAAAATAGGAGAATACTAGGGTGGGGAAGAAAAATGGTTCTATTTTTATATCCCATTAGGTGGTTGAACTGCCTTTAAGACTCTGATTGTAAGAAATGGCCCATTACCAGTCTTTCAGGTTCTTAGAATCTGCCTCAAAGGCTTTTTGCTGCTGTCTGCAGCCGGCTTTCAAGCTCCCTCCTTATTTTTCACAGATGCCAAAGATGAACTTTTTATGTTGGAATGAAGACAGCTATCAAATCTGCCTCTCTTGTTAAATCTATCCCTCCTTTTATTTGATTCTAACAACCTCTTAACACCATCCCTTGTTACATATTTTTTTGTTCCACTGTGGTAATCCTTTCCCAGGGCTGGAAGAAAGGGTAATGAGCTTTCCAGTCTACAGAGCAGGACTGTTAACTTCTTGATCACGATATAGTTGACAATATCATCCCATGGTGCCCATGCTACGACAAAGTTATTCCTGATTCTGCATTGCCCATGTGGGGGTCAATCCTTCATGCATGATACTCCCCACTCTCTTCTATCCTTTCTTACCCAAAGTCAGTTTCTTATTTGGAACATGGCTTCTGCTTAGCACCCCATTTCTAGTACATTTCTCAGTTTGAGGCTTCTTAGCATTGCACCCGTTCATTGACCCTAAAATACTATAACTTGAAAACAAGTAACAGATAAATGTATCCAGAACACATATATGAATAAAACAAATAATCCAAGAGACAAATAGGCAAAGTATATGAACTGGCAATATCCAGAAGAAAAAAATCTGATTGGCAAATAAACATATGAGAAAATGCTTGATTTAAAAACCTATGCCAGTTTTAAGAAAGGTACAGAAATGCATTTTCATACCCATTTGGCTAAAATTTAAAAGTGTAATAATATCAAATATTGATATGCTGAAAGGAAAACAGACACACTCAAAATGTTAGTGGAAATACACAGGAGAAATTTGAAAGTATCTATTAAAAATTAAAATGTGCATACCCAGCCCTTCTGTCTCCAGATATCTATTACAGAGAAGCATTCACAGTGTGCACAAGGAGAGTCGTGCAAGAATATTTAAAACTCTAACCTTAGAAATCACACACAAAAAAAGTAAAATGATGTCCATTGATTAGAAAATGACCAAATAAAATGTGTGATAGTCATAGAGTAAAAGATTATATAGCTGCTAAACTAAATGAAGCAGATGCATATAATATGTAAACATGACTACCTATATTCTATATAAACATACATATGAATACCCATATTCAGATGGGTTTAAAGTCTGAAAAGACACAGATCAAACTCATAATAATATTATCATGAAGATATTGGAGAGGGAACTAAATTGGACTTAGTCATCAAAGAAAAACTTTGCTGTTTTAACTTCTTTTTTTACAATGAGAATAACATTTATTTCTCATATGATTGAATTATTTTTTAAGTCACAAAACATATGGATTATAAGACAAACATTCTTTACACTAAAGTTTTATAGAAGCTCTTCACTTTATAAATTAAAAACATAGAAAAAATATACTAGCTATTCATTGATTACAATTTACTATCAGGGTAAATTACAGGCTTATAGGATTTTTTTCAATGAATTTATTTTTAAATTACATTTTCTTTGTATCCACTAACTGGATCTAGTTTCATGCAGTAAGCTTGTGTATATACATGAGTGTGAGCTTGAATGTGGAATATAGGGAATCCACAGAAATGGACTTATATAAGTTGATTCTCCTTAATATATAAATTGTTGGAAAATGTACAAATCTGCAAAGTAAAACAATGCAAATAATAAAAATGTACCAGTGAAAGGATTATTTGACATTATATAACATATATTTTAAAGTATGTAACATACTTATAATTGCTAGACTAAATAGCATATTACATACTCATTATCAGTGTAAAATTCCCTAAAGTGTGATTTTTATACCAATCCCTAAAGAACAGTAATTTTAAAAACATTTCAGTCCATTAATTCATTATCTTTAAATAGACTACCAAAGAAACCAGCTGTTTAATGTTCAATGTGCCTTTATTTGAAGTCTAATGCGCCTTTATTTGAAGTCTAATGAAATTAATGATCTAATCACTGGCATAATCTTTTGACATTACTAACCATTCTGTCCTCAACAATTCTCAGTGTGAACAATGTAATGCAACTTTTGAACAATGCAATGCAACTTTACTAATTCAGCAAATGTACAATGTTCTTGGATTCTATTTCCATAGCCCCCTCTCCTCTCTATTATCAGTTTATATTTTTCAAAGTTTAGTTTTAACATTACATTTTCATAATACATGATGATTGTTTTAAAGTGAATATATTTTAATGCCTACCATTAACCTTATGTGATAATCATTTGATATAGCTATATCAAATCATCACTTTGTACACCTAAATCTTACACAATGTTACATGTTAGTCATTTCTCAACAAAGATGAAAAAACAACTTTAAAAATTAAAAACTAAAAAGTAGCACCTAAAAATATTAGCTCAGTTGAAAGAGTAGAACATAAAGTCTCACATGTAAACCTTATCCTCTACCTACAGACGCAACAGAGTCAGCTTAATGGTTGGGTTAGAATTCATAACCTATAAAAGCCACGTTGTAGATCTAGCAGGGAAGGAAAAACAGGTCTCCTGACTTTCCACTTCAGGGGAGGATCAAAAGGGGGAATCCTCACATGTACTCTATGCAAACAAATAGGTACATTTTAGGAAATATCGCAAACAAACGTATAAACAGTGATGACCAAAGGTGCTCACTTGCCAAGCTGCACTTGACCAGCAGGAGCTAACACACTGGCGTTGCTCGCATGTTAGGTTAGGTGACTGCTCAGGTGGGAGTACCTCTCTCTTGTGGTGCATGGCATAATGAAGGCACTGAACAGATGCTAATTTCTCTTCCCTTACTAGCACGGTTAATGGTCACTGTATAACACAGCCACTCGTAAGTCCTCTTGAATCGTGCCCCCAACACAAGACAGCCAGCTGCTGCCCCTTGACTCCAGGCTGTCTGCCATCCAGACTTTCCTCCCGGCTCCATTTCCAGCAGCACAGGGCCCCTGACCCTTCTGTAAAGGCCTGGCCATATGTGCTTTTCCCCACCAGCTGCTCCTTTCTTTTGCTCATCTTCCAGGCCACTGCTGGCTGTTTTCTTGTGGCTGATGCTGCTTTCAGCCTTTGCAGACTAATCACAGACAGCTGCAAGCTAATGAGCCCCTTCAGGGGTCTCCCCTTGGGTTAAACTGTGGCACGGTCAGGGCATAAGATGGTAAGAATATTTAAGATATACCATACATTATTTTGACTCAATTTCTGTTCATCCTGATCTCCTTTTACAGGCCTTGATAAAATTCAGTTCCCCACCACCAACAGAAATGCACAAGACATTCCTTTTAAATGAAGAGAAGAAAATAGTTTAGTTTTAGCAACTTGCTTAAGACTTCAGATTTTGATCAAACTTTGCTGATGCCTACATGGTCTTTTCACATTAATTTTCATAGTTTAGTTTGTATTTTTATGTACACATTTTATTTTTTTTAATTCAATGGAAAATCCTGTTTGGCAATTTATTTCTTAAAATCTAGCATTATGACTAAACTTGCCAAAAAAAAAAAAAAAAAAAAAAAACCAACAAAAAAACTAAGTACATAGCTAGAGTTCTGAAGCCTGAAACAAGTCGGCCCTTAATAAGGAAATCAACTTATAAGCAATAATGAATTCTTAAGAAAATGAAAACATAATGCCATCTATCTCTGGTTCTCTGTTAGCACTTTCGTAGTGCCATCCAGAGCTGAACATAGAGCTTAACCTATAGTGGGTTCTCAAGAAATATTTGCCGAGTGCATAAATGAGTGAGTGAAGGGAGATTGGAAGACTACCTTCAATCCTCACTTGAATCATTGTGCAGAGGTGGTGACTGTCATCTCAGGTCTTCCAAAGCACTGCCGATTTCAAAAGTCCCAATACGTGCAACATAATCATGAACAAATTACATCACCCAGATTACTCTGTCTTCAGAAGGGCTGGTTATATAATCTTTTAATTTTGGAGAAATACTGAATTTAGTAGAGAAGAGTCATTTAGAATATAAATTTTTAGTTGGATTGACTTGAATCTGAATCCCGGATGTGTCATATGCTGTGTGGAACTATAGAAATCTGCTGTAGTGTCAGAAAGAAGCCATGGACCATAGATAAACAAATGGGCATGGAGTTGCAATAAAACTTTACTTACTAAAACAGTCAGTAGCAGGATTGGGCCCACTGGCCATAGTGTGCTGATTCCTGCTCTAGTCAGTTATAAACATGCAACTTCAGCATTGCTTTAACTCACTAGGAACCTTGCCAGCACAAAAGCATCTCAGCTTAGAAATGGTTCTTCTGGTCCATCTCAAGGCAGGAAATAGGAAAATATTTTTTAACATTTTATTCCCAATGAAAGTGTACATGGGTGAGAGAATGACCAATGAATGTAGCAAATACTCGCACAGTATATTAATACATTGTTCATTTATGTTTTATGACAAATGTTTTGTCAAGACTAAAATGAGGTAGGCATATGCCATTGAAAGTATAGAGATTGAATGAATTTGGTACCTGTTTCTCCAGCTTTCTAACTGTGCAACAACCTTGGAATACATAGTTTTATCTACAATTCCTTCATCATTTACTTGATAATTATGTATCTAACAAAACATCATGATCATAGTTACATTGTATTGAGGACTCACTAGGCATGGAGTGAGAATAACCTAATTTAACCTTCCTACTATCATCTAAGATCTGTACAATTTTTATCCTGATTTTACAGGCACAGAGAGGTAAATAACATGTCCTGAGTCACCCATTAGTGAGATTCAGGTTGCATCTTTTTTTTTTTTTTTAATTAAATCTTTATTGTTCAGATTATTACATTTGTTCCCTTTTTTTCCCCCCCATAACTCCCCTCCTCCCAGTTCCCGCCCCACCCTCCGCCCTCACTCCCCACCCACTGTCCTCATCCATAGGTGCACGATTTTTGTCCAGTCTCTTCCCACATCTCCCACACCCCTTTCCCCCCCAAGAATAGTCAGTCCATTCCCTTTCTATGTCCCTGATTCTATTATAATCAACAGTTCATTCTTTTCATCAGATTATTTATTCACTTGATTCTTAGATTCACTTGTTGATAGATGCATATTTGTTGTTCATAATTTGTATCTTTACCTTTTTCTTCCTCTTCCTCTTCTTAAAGGATACCTTTCAGCATTTCATATAATCCTGGTTTGGTGGTGATGAACTCCTTTAGCTTTTCCTTATCTGTGAAGCTCTTTATCTGACCTTCAATTCTGAATGATAGCTTTGCTGGATAAAGTAATCTTGGTTGTAGGTTCTTGGTATTCATCACTTTGAATATTTCTTGCCACTCCCTTCTGGCCTGTAAAGTTTCTGTTGAGAAATCAGCTGACAGTCGTATGGGTATTCCCTTGTAGGTAACTGAGTTTCTTTCTCTTGCTGTTTTTAAGATTCTCTCTTTATCTTTTGCTCTTGGCATTTTAATGATGATGTGTCTTGGTGTGGTCCTCTTTGGATTCCTTTTGTTTGGGGTTCTTCGCGCTTCCTGGACCTGTAGGTCTATTTCTTTCACCAGGTGGGGGAAGTTTTCTGTCATTATTTCTTCAAATAGGTTTTCAATATCTTGCTCTCTCTCATCTTCTGGCACCCCTATAATTCTGATGTTGGTACGCTTGAAGCTGTCCCAGAGGCTCCTTACACTATCCTCGCATTTTTGGATTCTTTTTTCATTTTGCTTTTCCGGTTGGATGTTTTTTGCTTCCTCGCATTTCAAATCATTGACTTGATTCTTGCGCTCCTCTGGTCTGCTGTCGGGTGTCTGTATAATATTCGTTATTTCAGTCCGTGTGTGCTTAATTTCTAGTTGTTTCCCCAATATAAGATCGAGGGTCTTATTAGTTTTCGTGTAGATCTCATTAAGTTTATCGGCAGCTTCTAAACAGTTCTTGAGAGACCTTAAAAGTGTGGTTCTGAACTCTATTTCTTCCATTAACAATTTTGTCCTATTTCTTTGTCTCCGCATTTTGTTATGCTTCCTTGGTGCACCCCCTAGTGGTCTTTGTTCGAAGTCTTATAGATAAATCTTGATTGTTGTAGCAAATTCCAGAGAGGGTTTGACCTCCAGGCCAAGTGGCTATGAGAATCAGCTGTGTCAGCAGTGAGAGAACTTCTGTCCTCTAGGGAGGTGCTAATCTAGCCTTTGCCTGAGGGTATCCGGCAAATGCCTCTGTGCAGGGCGTGGGCAGGGCGGGTCGCACAGGATCAACAGGGTGGGCCGGAGAGAGCAGTTATGGCGGCTCTCAGTCCTGTCCCCAGGGGCTCTGCCTCTCTGAGTCCCAGCACCCGCAGCAAAGCTCGGAGAGAAAGCTGCACTCGCTCTGACCGAAGCCAGACAGTCCCGCTTCTCCCGTTTGAGTCTGGGTCCCTAAAGACTCGCCCGGATCTGGAGCTCAGAGTCTGCGACTCCCTCCCGATTGAAAACGCCAACCGCGCCCTCCGCCGCCAGCCCGCTCCGCACACTCCGCACCTCAGAATTTGACTTCAGCACTGCGCCTCCTCTGAGTGTCCGTATGCGTTTCTCTTTCCTCCTAGTTGTAGGACTTCACTCAGCCAGCGTTCCTGTGGTTCTGGGTGATGTCCGTTCCGTGTTTTAGTTTCACTTTTGAAGTAGTTGTTCAAAGCAGCAAACTCCGGCGTTAACCTATGCCGCCATCTTGGTTCTCCTCCCAGGTTGCATCTTGAACCAAGTCCTTCTGCTACCCAGACTTGAGCACTCACAGAATACTCACTACTACAGTTCTAGCCTGGAGACCCTGAGAATACAATCATCACTAAGACCTGCCTCAGCCCCCAGGAGCTGCTTCCCTTCCCTACATCTCAGCATCTGCACAGTTAGATGGAGTTAATGACATGCCACACCTGGGGTGGATGTGACAATGAGGAAACATTTCTTACAGAAAATAGCTGGTTCCCCAGGAATCCTTACTCAAAAGTCTCCTTCAGTGCAACTTCAGCTTGGTGTCAAGGTTTGCAGTCAGCACTAGTTTTCAATAAAATAATATATTTCCATGTGCAACTATCTATCCTTTTTTATTGGACACACGAAGTTCGGAAAGAACTGCCTAAGAACACTTACTGGCTTTATGTTTAGGTAATTCCTATTAGGGTTTCTATTTATTTTTGTTTTTTGCCTTATTTGCAAAAGCACTTATATAAAGAATGAACACTTTTGAATATTTGCTGAAATTAATATTAAGAAGATTGAGAACCTAAAGTCTTAATCCGGCAGAACTGTTGTCAGTGCTCAATAACTGTCATTGCTCATTTGCAGTCTACTCTCTCTCTCCATCTGTTTGTCTTTACACAAGTAACTGCTTATCAGTCTGCACAGAGGCTGGTCTAATAATGTAGTAGCAAAAAGTAATAAAAAATAATAATTCTGAAACAGAATTTTTGTAAAAATAAAAATTTCTGTAAATATGTACTTACCAAATTTTAAGATTAATGCTGAAAATGCAAACATATATTTTTAATATAAAATGATAATTATGTCTCAGAGAAAGCAAAATTGCACTCATATGAAAATTCTCAAAATATATTTAAAAATATAAGGCTTTATAGGTCAATTTGCTGGATTATGGTTAGAGACTTCCTTCCTTTATCCTTTCCACCCCATGCCCAACTGACAATAGGAAATAGATAAATAAAAGAGAAAAATTTTTGAATGTTTAAATTAGCCCAAAGCTGCCAGGCTGGTGTAGCTCAGTGGTTGAGTCAACCTATGAACCAGGAGGTCATGGTTTGATGCCGGTCGGGGCACGTGCCCAGGTTGTGAGCTCGATCTCCAGGAGGGGGGCGTGCAGAAGGCAGCAGGTCAATGATTCTCTCTCATCATTCATGTTTCTATTTCCCTCTCTCTTCCTCTCCGAAATCAATAAGAATATATTTTTTAAAATTAGCCCAAAGCTGAGTGACATATTCAGTGGTCAGAGAGTGTGAGAGAACATAGAATAAGAGCTGTGAGCAGAAGCTGACGTCAAGACGGTTCCCAAACACTTTCAGAGTCCATATAAACTGTAAGGGCTGCGGGCTGAGCTTCTGCTGTCCAGGGACAGGGAAGAGTTGGGGTGCACCCCACAGAAGGCAGGGGCAGACACTGAGCTCAGGAATGTCCACAAAGTGGGGAGTTTCACAAAGGCTGCTCTGCAATTTAAATGGAGGCTGGAGGAACTCTGCCCTCCAGCCCACCAAAGCAACAAGTTGCTTGACTTCTGTCCAATCCATGGGGGCAAAAGAGTCTCCTAAGAGAAATTAGAATTCCAGATCAGAGCCAACCGAAGTGTAGAGTCCAAATTTACACTGTCCCCTACAGTGCCTAGAGTTCAAGGTCCTCTCCTCCCCAAGCCACAAAGTTAACATGAGGACTAATCCAGAGCAGATGATATCCCTGGAACCCTGGTCAACACAAATCCAGGAGATGGAGGAAAGAATAAAAAGGTTGCACGAATCTCTATTTAGTATTCCAGGAAACAGAGAATAGAGAGAATGGAGAAGATATAGGATATAAAAAGATAATATCTAAAAATCTTCCACAGTCCAGTGTCTGTTCAGGTGAATGCCCTCTTGTTTCTCACAACCGTTTATGGCTGTTAGAAACCCATTTGCAAGGTCCAGAGAGCTTTCTCCTGCGAGGAGGAGGCCCCGCCCCTCCTCAGCACAGTGTGGCTTGGAAGGGCTCACATCAAAGAACAGCCCTGGAGAGGTAGGTATCGGCCTTCCTCTGGCCTCCTTGGCCTTCAGGAAAGAGCTGTGCCAGGCTTTCCCAAATGACATTATTCCTTTGTGCTCCAAATGATTAAGGGGTGAAATTAATTTAATCTCATGCAGTCTCCAGGGAATTCTGTGCCCCTGCCTGCCACTGCCAGCAGGAAAAGTTCTCCTATCAGTCAGTACAAGACTTCTGAGCTAGTTCATTGACATTTGTTTCAAGTATCGTGGAAATCACTTAGTTCCAAATGAACAGTATATTTAAAGGCTAGAGTTGTATTTGCATTTTATTTAAAATTTGATTCATAAATTTCCACAGAGGGATGATTTTTAAAGTCAATATATCTAATATAAAAGTATCCTAAACATGGTCAACCAGTCCTCAGTTGTATAATTAGCTCACTGAGAGTCAGGAAAGACATCCCAGGGAGTACCAGAAGCTTGGCTTCTGCTCAGGTACTGAGGATCTAATGAGCTCATTGGGAAGACAAAGGCAAAACACATACATGCGCGCACACACAGGCACACACACAGGCACACACCCACTTGGCAGTGGGAAACCAAGAGAATGTAGTGTTAACTTTCATGCACAAACCATGGTGTCTCAATTCAGACACAAGGGAGACAGATGCTGCTGGTGCAGGGTGGGGGTGGGAAGCTACTTGAAAGTAGGCCCCGGCAGTTGAGTCACCTATTGATAAGATGATTAGGAGGGAGGCATTCCAGGAAGAATAGGATGAAAGAATTCAAGAAGAGAATGAACTACTGGTGTTTATCAGCTTTTTACTTCAATATGCATGCATATTGAAATTGAATTATACTTTTTAAAACTCACACAATAAGGACAGCACTATAAGTTCTTATTATTTTTTTAAGAAAAATAAAGCATCAGTTATCTATTTTGTTAAAAATGAGCAAACCCTTTGACCCAGAAGTTATTCACAGGGTGTGTGTGTGTGTGTGTGTATTACTCAGTGATACATAGTATTATTTATTGTAGTAAAACATAGAAAATCACTTAAATGTCTATTGATAGGGAAACAGTCAAAAGCATTTTATTAAATATCATGAAACTGATAAAGATGAAAGAAGAAAGGAAAGGAGAAAGGAAGAGAGGGAATTATATATGGCAGAATTTATTACTTTCTTTCATTAAATCTCTTATGTTATTTGAAGTGTTATTTGCATAATCTACAAATATTTAAAATGCAACTATTAACATGCTAATTTCTTGGAAACACTAGATATTTCCAGTGAGTGTTGTCTTCCATGTATAATATGAAAAAAACTAATCACTTCATGCCCTCAGAAATCCATTTTGAAATTCCTTCTTTTATTGTTGATGAAAAATCTCTCTAGTGGCTGTCTTTTCTAAGCTATTCAACAAGAACTCGGAACAATTACTACTAGGGAGTCGTTATCCTTTTTAAAAATCATGCCTGCAATTTCTATCTTTAAACTCCTTTCTTCCTAATATTCTGAATATCTGCACATGTAATTTCAGTTTAAATAAGTCTGTGACCCTGTTTGAGAATCTAATGAAACCCTAAGACTTAGTTCCTTCAGAAATTTTCAGTGACACACATTTGCACCCACCCTACGGCCATTTACTGAGGCCTGGACCCAAAGATAAGACTCCTACATTTGGCTCTCACAATTACTCCTCTTGTTGAAGTTTAATGATCTTGCCCTTTATTTAACAAAATATGTCAGGCTATCCTTGTCCCATGATAAAGCAATTCCTTCAGAGAGCAAGTATAGAATTATCACAGATTAAAGTAAGCACTTTTGGTTGAAATCTACTGCCCTATTTCTCTCTTCCATATGTGTTTTCATAAAAATCAATAAGTAATTCCAGTAACAAGGCTAAACATAGAGATTAATTCAGGGAAAACAACCCTTTGGTGCTTTTCACAAAGTACTATAAATCTCAGTTACATATTTTACAAATTAGTCTTTACTGTGGCTTTTTTATAACTGCAATAAAAATGTACATTCTGCAATAAATCATAGTTATGTATAGATAATTTTCTATTCATTAGTAAACTTTTAATCTGAAATTATATACATGATATTTGGTTTAATGTCATTTAAATGTGATGCATAAATGTTTAGCATCATCATCAAGTTCAATTTTCATTCTATTATAATCTGGATAAAAGTAATTTTCTTTCATCACATTTTATGTCCATATTTAATATCAGATGTAATAAGAGACAAATTATAAAAATAATAGAATGCAATAGAAAAAAACATAGGGAAGAATTACAAAGGTAAAGGCTATATTAAAACAGAAATACTCCAGGGGTCCTCAAACTACGGCCCGCGGGCCACATGCAAGTACAAATATTGTATTTGTTCCCGTTTTGTTTTTTTACTTCAAAATAAGATATTTGCAGTGTGCATAGGAATTTGTTCATAGGTTTTTTTTTAAACTATAGTCCAGCCCTCCAATGGTCTGAGGGACAGTGAACTGGCCCCCTGTTTAAAAAGTTTGAGGACCCCTGTACTAGACAGTGTAGATGGATTCACTTTCAATCCTATCTCAGCAAAATATGGGTGTAATTTCAAGTACAGAATACTACCAGTGATGAAAATAACCACTGCTATTATTTCTCATCAATGTTTAATAAAACTGATTTATGCTTCACACAGGGAGCTGAGTCTGTAGCTTGTAGTCATAATGGCCAAAAGTCAAATGAGAAAAACACCACACAAGTAAATAGCTGAAATACATGTCCCCTTGGAAGGAAATACCAGTCTCAAATTGTAATACCCATAATAGCCTTCAGAAGTGACTTAGATATATATGAGAATCTGGCAAGCTATAGTCTACTCTACTCTAATTGTTTCACTTTCTTGAAAGGCCCAATTAATTTATAATTGCGAGAAAAAATTTGTAAAAATTCACATCCAAAAGCTACATTTAACTTCAGTGATGCTGATGACCTGTAGTTTATCTACCTAATATTTCCATATAAGGAAATCTTTACTTTTTATAAAGAGAACTGATAAGGTAAATACTTTTTATGTCCTACCTCTAATAAAAAATTCACTAGACTGTTTGGCTCAGTGGAGAGAGCGTCAGCCTGCAGACCAAAGGGTCCTGGGTTTGATTCCAGTCAAGGGAACGTACCTGATTTGCAGGCTCCTCCCCAGCCCAGGCCCTGGTCAGGGCTCCTGCAGGAGGCAGCCAATCAATGTCTCTCACGTCGATGTTTCTCTCTGTCTTTCCCTCTCTTTCCCACTCTCCCTAATAATCAATGGAAAAATATCCTCCAGCAAGGAATAACAATAACAAAAATTCATCATTATGTACTTTCAATATCACCTTAAATAAGAATTGTTGGTTTATTTGTGGTATTTAGAAAGCAAACTTAAATTCAGTTCTCAAAGGGAAAGAGAAAGTAAATTCAAATACAGAGGAAAAACGAATGCATGTAGCTATAAATTACGTATAGTAAACACATGTATCATCATGGGATTTTTGTTGTTATTGTTACTCCTCAACTGAGGATATTTTTTCCCATTGATTTTTTACAGGAAGTGGAAGGGAGGGGAGAAACAGAGAGAGAGAGAGAAACACCAGTGTGACAGAGATACATCCAGTGGTTGCCTCCTGCAGGCACCCAGATTGGGCCCCGGATCAAACCTACAACCGATATACCTGTCCTTGACTAGCACTGAACACTAGCCCCTTCAGTCTGAGGGCTGATGCTCTAGTCTAGTCTAACCACTAAGCAACCTGCTGGATTAATCATGGGATTTTTCATTTAATTTACATAAGTGTGAACCTGACTATAATACACCAAATAACATTCTCTCCCACATCTCTCGCCTATTTGTCTACTATCTCATTTTGTATCAAAAGCATATTTATCATTTTTGCTGCTATCGCCTCTAATTCTTGGACAAATGTTCACCGCTCCATAAATTAACTTGTAAAACTGTATCGCCTCCCTCTCCCTTCCTCTCTCTCTAAAATCAATTTTTAAAAACCACATCCTCGGATGAAGATTAAAAAAACACAGGACTGCATTGCTTCCCAGGTAATTTTTAAAGTTGAGATGCTTACATACAGCTAACATGGAGAGTGTGCCGATTTTCTTGTGAAGGGCTAGATTGAAAGGCCCTGAGAGGCCCTCAGTTTGCAGGGTACATCACTCTTCTTTGCACTCATGTCTTTGTGAGACTTGGGGATGAGAGGAGAAGGCATGCCATCTGTTAGATTACTATGTTGGGGGACATGTCTCCTCCTCATCCTAATGAGACTCTATAATGGACCAGCTGTCCTGACAAGCCACAAGGAATGGCGGTTACTTGTGGCCAACTGACTTCATAGGCTAGAATTTGTAGCTGAGGACATTAGCTTTGACCTCAGTACACAGGCAGCAAGCCTTAATTCCAACTGTGGCCAGTGTGTAGCTTTGGGCAAATCAACTCTTCCTCTTCTCATTTCCCTCACTTACCAACTGGGGATAATGACACCTTATGGCTTTATTTTGAGGATGAAAAATACAATGGATGGAAAACCTTTTGCCTGGTGCCAGATACATAATGAGCAATCGAAAATGGCAGCAGTAGTTCTCATAAGTAATGATAGTAATTACAATGATAAAGACTGTCTATTGAACTGTCACCATAAGAACATAGTGTTTGTTATTTCTTAGCTTTATCTTTGATTATTGAATATAAAGAATAGGGAAAGAGCACACTACGTACAGTCCATGTTCCAACAAAAGCATGTATAATTATTTTCAGAATGTCCTGTTTACAGGTTGGTGTTGCTTATGTGCTTCCTTTATCTGATATAAATTGTTTCAATCAGGTTTAGTTTATTACAGATTTTTTAAATTGGGCCTTTGTCTTTGTTTTTTATGAGTCAGATTAGTAACAAAAAATTGTGCCTGATCTCTATTTAGTTACTAAATTACTTTTCAGGGTGAATTTCATCATTAAAAGACATTTATTGGTTGCTCTATCAAAATGGGACATGTTTTGTTTTACCTGACTATACAAAAATCGCGAGTTCAAATCACCATCTGAATAGTTTTGCACTCATGTCCTGTACCCAATTTCTTACCTTCCTTTAAAATATCATGACAAGCAAGTTGCTGGTTTAATGACCTTTGCTGTGATTTCCTTTCCTCATGTGATAGAATTGTTGATGCTCTTTTTTTTCTAACTAGTGTATCTCATCTGATTGGATAGCTGTCTTCTCCATCATCATCTTACCATGGGTGAGTGATACTAACCTTCTTCTATAAAATTAAGAATACAACTAAGCTTTGAAAGGTACTTTCTCAGTTTTTTTCTTAATTAAACACTGATCTGAAATGTAAAAAGGTTTGGGGAGATAGTAAATTAGCCGAGTCTGTGAATCATGAGAAATGAGTTTAGCGTCGCCTCTGCCTAGGGTTCTCTAGAACTCTGACTACTCGCTCTGATGCTGTTTGCTCATCTTTAAAACTGTCTAGTAAACCACATGACTTCATTATCTTTCCAAGCTCAAAATTCCTTTAATTTTATGTTCAGGGCTATTATAGAATTCTAAAATGTCTATTTTATACTTCAGATTGTATGTCCTACAGGTTGATAAGCATGTGGAAGGGAGGGGCTGAGAGTGGGGTAAGAATTCAGAAAATGAAAGTAGGATAAGTTGATATGATTTTTTTTGGTTTCTCTATAGTGTAATTTTTGGGGGGTGTTGTCTGTCCTCAAACCTTTTCACTGTGTGCTCACTACCCATCTCCCCACACATTCACTTCAATAATGGAATCTGAATGTCTGCTAAAGAGATTTTGCGATCTTCAAATATGTCCTTTTGATAATGTGCATTCCTCGGTGGGGTCTAGTACATGCAGAATGTGTGATGTCCTAAGTGCATAGGCTAAGATCTTAGAGGGATGTGTTAGAGCTGTAGAAGAGGTACCCTGAAAGAAAAACAGAAAGGTCTGTAAGTGGAAGAGAGATAGAGAAGCATCCAGCAATTCGGTCCCTACTGGACACATTTCCTTTCCTCCTTTCCTCCTTGGGCGAGGAAAGGAAATGAATCCTGGTGACCGGGCAGGAAGCAACAAGGCTGGGGCTTCTGTTCAGTGCCTTGGAAGGAGCACCTGTTGAAAGGCTGCTAAGGACAGGGAGTAGCTCAAATGCAGGAGAGGGGGCCCAAAGTCAAATGTATAGGGACATATATAATTAAATGTGTGAGGCTTAACGAGACTATAGGAAACTCAATGGCACGGGCCAAATATGAATATCATTCTAAAGATTCTAAAGCGATTCTAAAGAGGCAGATAAAACACAAGGGGGTAGTTTTGAGAGTGGCAAGAGAGACATAATTGATGCATGAAAACCAAACACCACCAAATACTGGCCCTCTAGAATTCTATACATTAATTAGAATGAAATGAAAATTGGGGTATTAGTTAATAGGGACATAATATGAGATTAAGAACACCTTGTCCCCACCCTTCTCTTCTCCACCCCCCCTCCTTGCTGTAAAATCTTGAACAATCTGAGTAGCAAACTATTGCAAACAAAACAGAATAATATCAGACACCAGGGTGTTAATCTGGAAGCATCTATGTCCTGCCCTCCGGTATTAAAGTTGTAATTTTTCCTCAAATAACATAAAGATGCTTTCTTTCATATTTTGCTACTGTGGACTAATTTCTAGCTCACTGTGTGTTTGCTCTGTGCTAGACACTATCATAAGTGCAGTTTCTCAGTTACTCCTCACATTAGCCCTAGAGTGGAGGTTTATAACTTACCTATTTCACAGATGAGGAAAATGAGGCATGAAGGAGTAATTACTTTCTCAAGGTCACCACACTAGTGACTACAGCTTCAATCGAAACCGTCCGAGCCACTATTTTGAGTTCTGAATTTTTCCTAAAGTAATTTTTGGCTTTGTAATACATTCTCATGGCAAGTGTACAAATACCTCCATTATATGATCCATGTAATGTATATAATCATACTTGTTTTTACTGCTAACCTTAAACGATAAAGACAGCAACATCATTATACTCCCTCCCCCTTTGTCTTCTCTTTTTTACACAATCATAATTTTTAATATTTACATATATCCCCTAAATCCTACAGTTGTATCAGTAGATAGATATTGGAGACTAGGCTCATGACCAGTCATTCCTGATTAGCTGAATGACTTCACGGTTTCATATAAAATAAAGTCTCTGAGTTCTTGACTCTCAAAATTAAGAAGAGTTCAATACATTACTTCCCTAAGGACTTTGTAAACATTGTGTCATTATATCCTAGAGCAGTGGTTCTCAACCTTGGCTGCATAGTAGAATCACCTGGGAATCTTTTTAAAATCCTGATTTCTGGGCCTCATCCTCCGGAAGTTCTGTTTCTTTGTTACTAATGATGAGGCCCATAAATCAGGATTTTCAAAAGATCCCCAGGTGATTCTAATGTGCAACCAAGGTTGAGAACCACTGTGCTAGAGTGTGATGTTTCAGGTCTCTCTGATGGTCTCCCATTAAAATGACGATCTATCTTTTTTTTTTTTTTCTGAATGCCTAGTAGATACTTTTTTTAGCTTTGAATTCCAGCATCTTTACTAAGATATCCCTCTGCACTGATTATTCTGTGTTCATTTATTGAGACAAGTTGTACCCTTTTAATCTGTATACTCAGGCCTTCTTTTTCTAGTTTTCTTTGTTAAGTTATATATCTTAAACATTTTTTTTTCAGTTTTAAATGCACCTAAAGGTACATTTTTATAGCTATGACCCTGATTAGTTTTTATTATTACTCACCCTGACATCAATTTTTATAGGACCTAATATTTGCCACCGTATCATGTAGAGGAGGAGTGAGGTGGTATTATGGGATAGAAATGAAGCTCTCTATTAAGTGAGTATGTGTGTATCAGTGTTTCTTCAATCCAAAAGTTCACAACATTGCATGCACATCAGAATCACTTAGAAAACTTTTTAAAGACATCTCTGTCTGGGATCCCTCTAAAATTTTAATTTATTGGGCCTGGGAATAGTGGTCCTAAAGTATAGCTCATCCTAAGGCATAGCCAGATTTGCAAACCTTAAGCTGGGTCTTTCCTTTGTCCTAGTCAACACAGATGAGCAGCATTGGGTCCCTCACCATGGAGTGTCTATCCCCTATTTCGCTACAAACTGCTGCAGAAACAAGGGTCTCTACTTTGTGATGCCCCATGGAGATCCAGAAAGCTCCTACAGTCAGCTAGACACTGATTTCCCCTGACTCCCATAGAGGGCTGTTCCGCTCCGCTGGGATCATTTGTTATTTTAGAATGTCAGCATTCTGCTGGCACTCTGAGATCCTCAGTAGCCAGAATCCTTCCAGGGATTTTTCTGTTAGTCATCTAGCCCTCTGACTGGCTTATGGTTACGGTTTTTTTCAGAGTCCTTAAATATGTAAGTTGGATTTCTGTTTCTCAGTCTCCTTGATGTTTGGGTCATCTTAGAGATGCAAAGGCGTCTTTACTCTGCAGTCTTAAAACAGGGGCTCTGTATAACTTTTTTCTACTTAATGACTCTGGCTCTTAATATATTTTAAAAATTGAGTTTTCAACATTAGTATTAAATTTCAATGAGACATAAAGCTACTTATGAATGAAATTATACAATTGAGTTGAAAGTCAATGTATTACATGATAATTTGATTAATAAGAAAAAGAAACGTGCTCCTTTTTAATTAATCACGAATATTTACACATAAAGTATCTGGACCAAATTTATGTGCACAATTAGGCACCTAATTATGGTTCAAAATAAACTGCATGCAGAAAGAGATGATCACATGTATCTAATAAAATAATTTCTTTTCTTCATTTTGGGGAAAACACTATGTTTTTTCCCATAAGAGCTTGGAAAATCTCCTAAAATACTACAGTCTGTGTATCTACGTAGACACAGAATAACAGGAAGTAGATTTCAGTTTCAATCTAAACTTTAGAGACTATTTTAAAATTTTTTGATGATAGTACAAAGTCAACATTTCATTATCTAGCCATTAGTCATACAATGATATTGAATTCAATCATCATTTGAGAAAAAGAAGCAAACAAATCAAATTAAGCTTGCATAGAAAGGGAAGTTATGAGGAATAGACAAAAAAACACAGACAAATTCAGAGAAAAGAACAACAAGAAAGCAACTTAATTCTCTAGTATTACTTCCTATGGTTACCAGCCAATTAAAAAAGGACATATACTTTGTTCAGTCCATTAGTAAATATTTGTAGAGGGCTTCCTATGAGCCAGGCATTGCCCTAGAGACCCTGGAGACATGAAGATGAGACAGCTTGCTTCCTGTTTTCAAGGAGCTTAAATCTTTGAAAGAGAAATGTGCAAATAAACAGAACTACAGCAAGAGTATTGCCTGGCAATCCCCTCCTAGAATTGGGCTGCTCAAGCCAATGTACTTTATAAGGAGACTTTCTCTCTTAAAGAGAGATTGTAGCCTGCATTAGTTGAAGCCAGTATAAGTTACAGTGGAGAAAGATGAACCAACCGAAATATAATGCAGCATTTTGAGTGTGGGCTGCATTTAAAATGGTCAGGGTGTGATTTGACTTTAAAGGATTGGGTGATTCTTGTGCCAAGGCAGCCTAAAGCCTGAATGCTAGCCACTCTCCATACAAGAGATGGGTACATTCAGTTAGCCCAGTGGTTCTCAACCTTCCTAATGCTGCGACCCTTTAATACAGTTCCTCATGTTGTGGTGACCCCCAACCATAAAATTATTTTCGTTGCTACTTCATAACTGTAATTTTGCTACTGTGATGAATCGTAATGTAAATATCTGGTATGCAGGATGTATTTTCATTGTTACAAATTGAACACAATTAAAGCATAGTGATTAATCACAAAACAATATGTAATTATATATGTGTTTCCCAATGGTCTTAGGCGACCCCTGTTAAAGGGTCGTTCGGCCCCCAAAGGGGTCGCGACCCACAGGTTGAGGACCACTGAGTTAGTCCCTAAAAGAAGGGGCTGCAGGCTCTGACAAGTGATGCATTTGAGTCATGTCCCAGCTGTTAGGACTCCTGAAGCTTGGTCCACACAGTTTGCCAAATCAATACATCTCATGTCTCATGACACACCTGTGATTGCCTGCTCATCCCTGACAGGCATTAATATCATCCATCAGAGGCCTCTGCACTTTTGAGACAGGAGGCATAAGATTAGTTCTAAAGCCAATAAGTTTAAGAGCATAAAGCAAATTGAAATGCTTCTGGTTTCTAACTTTTTGTGAAACAGGAAGCCGTATCATTGGCCAAAAGAGTTGTCTAACTACAATGCTGGAAATCCACCATGAGGAAATATTAAAATATAAGAATGAAAATTTAGGGTTGTTATTTACAAACTTCACTTAAAAAAACACAAAACACCAACTATTTGTGTTTTGCAGCCCAAGTTCAGCATTAGATTCTGCCCAAAGGCTTTATTTAGTCTTGTGGTTTAATTAATATATCAGAAAAGTACTCCGTAATCAATGCAAGACCTTCATGTGCTCTTTCTCACATTCCCATACGCATCCCAGAGTTCACTAAGCCATCCTCACCATTCAGGAGTTGCTCTGCCTGAAAGCCAGGGTTGTAATGGGATTTACCAGCCACTTTGTTTGATGTGTGAAGGTCAATTGGCTGGGTTTGTAGTAGTTGCTATCCAGAGTTGACAAGGACTGATCTCTCTTCCCTGACTGTGAATAAAATCCCCCATCGTCCAGCAGACCCACTGAGATGTGAAACCACATCAAAAGTCAGGAAATTCATTCGGCTTCCAAAAGAGCACAGCCACCACCCTGTTATACATTGAAGGTGTGTGTGTTTTTTTTCTTTCAGGCCCTGGGTAAAAGTGTCTAGAATTCCCATAAATGTACCTGGGCCTTGAAACTTAAAAAAAAAAAAAATGTTTTTATTTATTATTTTATGTTATTGTTTTATTTCATCACTAGAGGCCCAGTGCACAAAATTCGTGCTCAGGGCAGGGAGGTGGGGGGTCCCCTCAGCCCAGCCTGCACACCCTCTCCAATCCGGGACCCCTCAGAGGATGTCTGACTGCCAGGCCTAAACTGGCAGTCAGACATCCCTCTCACAATCCTGGACTGCTGGCTCCTAATCGCTCACCTGCCTGCTGGCCTGATTGCCCCTAACTGCCCCCCCTGCAGGCCTAGTCACCCCTCTCTGCCCCCCAACAGTCTAATCACCCCCAACTCCCCCCCCCCGCCAGCCTGTTCACACCCAACTGCACCACCCACCAGCCTGGTCACCCCTAACTGCCCCCCCCCCGCTGGCCTGGTTGCCCCCAACTGTCACCCCTGCCGGCCTGATCGCCCCTCATGCTCCCCTCCCCCCCACTGGCCTGGTTGCCCCACGCAGCCTGCTGTTCAGTCATTTGGTCATTCCTCACTAACCCCCCCTGCTGGTCTGGTCATAGGCAGCCATCTTTTGAGGGTGTGAGGGTTAATTTGCATAATACTTCTTTATTGTATAGGATTATTTTCAAATAATTCTGATAATAATCCTGTTATGGACTACATGTTCATGCCTCCCCACCAAACTACATGTTGAAGCCCTAAGCCCCGATGTGATTGTATGAGGAGGTGAGGCCTTTTGGAGGTGATTTTGTTTAGATGAGGTCATAAGGGTTTGCTTCTCATGATGGGATTAGTACCCTTATAAGAAGAGGCTGGAGAGCTCTCTCTCCCCTGCTCCCACCCCATCCATGTAAGAACACAACAAAAAGCCATCAGCAAGCTAGGGAGAGGAGGATGCCTCACCAGGACCCTACCATGCTGGTACCCTGATCTCAGACTTCCAGTGTCCAGACTGGAAAGAAATAAATTTATGTTGTTTACACCACCCCATCTATGGTATTTTGTTTTGGCGGCCTGAGCTTACTAAGACACATTCTCAAAGCATAAAATAATTGTTTAGAGTTCCATGGATTTTTTTTCTTCAAAAAGCAATACGTGCAATTTGCATGGAATTGTAATAAATGCAATGATATCAACTAAATGGCAGCTAACGAGTTCTTTAATTACTGTGTGTAAATGATACATTTCAGGACTTAATAGGACAAGCCACAAATAAATCTATACATTTAAGCACATTATATTCATATACAAGTATTTGTCATATATCCTTTATATGGTTGATGCATATTCATTAAGTATTTGATTAGCTGTCTTGTGTTCTGGGATTCCTTTTCAGCTCTCACACACTCATGGATGCCTATTATTCCAGTTATTTAAGACTTACCTTGACCACTTGAGTTTAGTTAAAATGTGAAATAAAACCACATCTTGTTTATTTTTGAGGCAATAACCCCTAAACCTTGCTCAACAAAGAAATACTCTTAAATGCTACAATTAATAATCAAACTAGTCTAAAATGAGAGTTATTTAAATCTCTACGGACATCACTAACTATACATAAACACAGACTGTATGTTATAGATTAAAAGTAGAATATAATTCAGTCATATAATTAAAACTTGCAGTTGTGTTTCTTACTAGTAAATACTATAGCCAGTCTTAATATGAAATATCAATTATATAACTATTATCTCTGTTTCATAACATTATAAAATAGAAACTGAAAAATGTGTTTTACCAGTAAGACAGACCTATCTCATTAAAGCCACTGTAGCCCAGCTCTTGCCTGCTAAGTCCCAGATCTTCAAGGTCCATGCATTTAAATCCTGGTGGGCACTGGTAGCCTTCTTCTAGCTCTGGTGAGCAGTGTGTATCTGGAATAGCTAAACTATTCCAGGTCACATTTCTGTGAATAACACATGAAAGAGTTAGACAATCATCAATGGTAAATGATCCTTAAAATGAATAATGTAATCACTCTTCATTAATAACCACTGTATATGAACACAGATTTAAGATTCATAAATGGCATTCATCACATTAATGGCATATTAAACATTCTCAAATGATACCTGATTTATCCCCACAATAGGTCTTTATAAGAATATTATTACCATTATTTTTTTGTCTTTAAAATTCAAGATCCAAATAAGCAAAGGAAGGACTTTTTCTATAGATTTTCATGAAATATTAGCTTATCTGGGAATTCCCTGTTAATCTTTACCCTACTGTGGGCATAAACTGTACTTCTCTACTTCTAAGCAATATTAGATAACAGACATTTTCCATATGGTACAGATACTACAAGTCTCATATATGGCACTTGTCCTTCTGCTGTGTTGGCAGATGTGCAGTTTGGAAAGGAAACCAGACAAATAAGATGAGGTTGAAGGAACTAAAAGTATCATTTGGAAAGAGAGAGATAATGCAGTGATTTAGTGATAGCTCCAGAAATATTAAGGTTTTTTTAAGGTGAAGGTTGATAATAACCATTTTTCATCTTTCTGGAGGACAAGCCGGAGATTCAGCTGATGTAGAAGGATTTCTTGGCTTTCTTGGTGGTGGGTACAGGTAATCACAGGAATAATGATTGTGGAATTGCATTCTGAGCTGACCTTAAAAATGGGTCCTAAATGGCTGCTCTCTGAGGCAATTCACATGGACTATGTTCAGGCCACGGCTTAGGCTAGATGATTTCATAAGCCTTCTAAGCTCCTGATTTTATTCTAAGCCATTTCCACTAGAAACATCAATGTTTCTAGGCATTTCCTAAATAGAGACCAACTTTATGATTGTCTCAGTTCTCTCACTTTATGGCCAAATTGAGGCAGACTTGTTGGGTCTTATTTCTGTTGTTTAATATCTCCTTATATTCAATTGGCTGCTGTAATAGGCTTTCCCTAGAGTCTGACACATAACTTTGTGTAATCCCTTAGCTGCTTGAGGCCACCACACATACACATATTCAGTGTCTCACTCATACACACACACACAACATGATGCCTGGTGATACCTTCCCCAGTTCTATTTCAGTCATAAATAAAGCTCTCAAAGCCTCGCCCACCTCTGGGATACTCCTATGCTCATTCCTTCAGGTTCTGTTAGCAGCAAGAGAAGGAGGTATGCCTACACATCCCTGGGAATAGGTGTTGAAATAACTGTCCCCTCTAGTCACATTTTAAGCTGCTCCTTTGGACTCCACATGCAAGCCCCAAGGGAAATGCTCTAATTGTGGAAATTAGAACTTTGTTTTGTCAGAAAGATATGACTTCAGGAAGACACGTCACTTATTTCTCCTCATTTCACACTTCTATACCTAGGCCAAATGATCTATTTTCACAGAGGTCGAATCTGACTCTCTGTTTCTGGTGTGGTACCCACACCTCACACAGGAGAACAAAGTGGTAAGGAGACAGGGCTTCAGAGTTTCAGAGTAAGGCTTTCTGGATTTGATCCCAAGCTCTGCCATTAACTGGTTGTGTGAACTGATTAAAGGTCTAGGTGTTTCTAAGCTCAGTTTCCTCATGGGTAAAATAGGGAGAGTAATCATAATTAGCAGGGAAGCTGTGTGAGGATTAAGAAAAATTACACTCAGTAATGCACTCAGCATAGCTCTTAGCATGTTGCAAGTGCTCAGTAAATGCTTACCCTCTATAATAGATACTGAAATAGATATTGAAGAGGAACAAAAATCACCACGCAAATGATAATTTAAAATCCTTGGAAATCATGAGTTTACCAAAGGAAGAATAGTTCCCTGAATCATAGGAGCCGATGAGAAAGAGCTTGAAATGGGAATGAGAAGTCACAGCCCAAGAGGTAGGAGGAAAGTCTAGAATGTGTTTGTCATCAAATCCAAAAGGTTCAAGTGTTTCAAGAAGGAGGTTGTGGTCAACATGCTTAAAGACTTTACAGAGGTCAAAACCGTCACCATAGAAAAAAATCTTATCCTATATAATAAAAGCCTAATATGCTAAGTGCCCAGTCGTCCAATTGGCCGTTCAACCAATCAAAGCATAATATGCTAATGATATGCTAAGGTCAACTGCTCGCTATGACGTGCACTAACCACGAGGGGGCAGACACTCTGACTATTAGGTTAGCTTGCTGTTGGAGTCTGGCTGATCTGGACTGAGTGAGACAAGGTGGATATGCCCTAGAGCCTTCCCGTGGTCCCTCCCTGGCTGGTCAACCTCCTGCATCCCTCCCCAGCCCCAATCATGCACCGGTGGTGTCCCTCGGCCTGGCCTGTACCTTTTCGCAATCTGGGACCCCTCAGGGGATGTTGGAGAGCAGGTTTCAGCCCGACCCCGCAGGCCAGCCCGAGGAACCCCACTGGTACACAAATTCATGCACTGGGCCTCTAGTTATAAATAACTATTCATCATTATAACAATAAAATGTAGCATGAATCCTGGCATATAAAAACACAACAATAGATACTTGTCAAAAGTATAGAAGGAATTTTGGCATGTAATACTGAAAGCATTATGTTCACAGAATTATAAAGCTGAAAAAAACTTTACAGATCACCCAATACTTTATACTTGAGGGAGGTGAGGTGAAGTTCAGAGAGAAAAAATTTTAGTAGCCCATCAAAATTAATAATTTTTTCATTGCCAGTACTTCAAACAATAGCCACAAGGTCTGAAGAGACACTGCATACATGAAAAAAAAAATTTTTTAAATCATCTTTCAGATATTTGGATAGGAAATTGGACTCTGGAGTCATGTGACTTCACCTATCTGTGCCTTGGTTTCTTTTTCTATGAGATGGCAGGAAAATATCTACCTTATAAAGCTGAGGTGAAAATGTAGATTTATATCTGTAAAGTACTTAAAATAAGTACTTGGTAGACAATAAATTCTAGGTGTTACTTATTGTAATTGATAGTTTGATATTGGTAAACTGCATAGATTAAGACCACAGTTCTGGTGTGTACTAGTATTGCCTCAGTTTCCACAACTGCACCTACTTTATAGGGGAGAGAATTTTTTTAATCATCACCTTAGGACATGCTTTCATCAATTTTCAGAGAGAGGGGAAAGGAGAGATAGAGCTGATGAGAGATAGAGATAGAGATAGAGATAGAGATTATATAAATATATGTGTGTATATATATATACATATATATACTAGAGGCCTGGTGCACAAAAATTTGTGCACTCAGGGGGTCCCTAAGCCCGGCCTATGCCCTCTTGCAGACTGGGACCCCTCGGAGGATGTCCACCTGCTGGCTTAGGTCCGCTCCCTGGGGGATCAGGCCCAAGCTGGCAGTCAGACAGCCCTCTGGCAGTCCGGCAGCCCTCAGGGGATGTCTACTTGCCAGCAGGGAGCAGGCCTAAGCTGCAGTCGGACATCCTTACTGCTGCTGAGGAGGCAGGAGAGGCTCCCGCCACCACCACTGTGCTGGCAGCCGTCAGCCCGGGTTGTGGCTGAGCAGAGCTCCCACACACTGACCACCAGGGGGAAGCTCCTGCATTGAGCATCTGCCCCCTGGTGGTTGGTGTGTGTCATAGTGACCAGTCATTCCCAGTTGTTCTGCTATTAGGGTCAGTTTGCATATTACCCTTTTATTATATAGGACAGAGGCCTGGTGCATGGGTGAGGGCCGGCCGATTTGCCTTGAAGTATGTCCTGGATCAGGGTGGGGGTCCCGCTGGGGTGCCTGGCCAGCCTGGGTGAGGGGCTGAGGGCTGTTTGCAGGCTGGTCAAGCACCCCCCCACCCAGTGGGGACCCTCACCCCATGGAGGTTTGGCCAGCCTGGGTGAGGGGCTGATGGCTGTTTTCAGGCTGACCAAGCCCCCCGGCGATGGAAGCTCCCAGCCTCTCCTTTTTTCTTTTTTTTTATTCTGGGATTTATTTACCTTCTATAATTGAAACTTTGTAGCCTTCAGAGGAGCTCAGAGCTGGCCAGGGTGGGCGGGAGGGAAGCCTCCTGCTTGTTCCAGCTCCGTGGCCACGGCCGGCTGAAAGCAGGTATCTGGGGTTTATTTACCTTCTATGATTGAAACTTTGTTGCTTTGAGTGGAACTCAGAGCCCGACACGGCAAGCGGGAATCCTGGCTTCCTCCATCATTGAGGCAACCAAGCCTCCTGCTTGCTCCAGCTCCGTGGCTGCCGGCCGGCATCTTGGTTGGGTTAATTTGCATATAGTCGCTCTGACTGGCTGCTGGGCATGGCTTAAGGCGCAGCGAAGGTATGGTCAATTTGCATGTTTGTCTTTTATTAGTGTAGATAGTGAGAGAGAAGTTTTATATATAGAGAGAGGTCATATATATATATATATATATATATATAGAGAGAGAGAGAGAGAGAGAGAGAGAGAGAGAGAAAGATAGAGGAACATTGATGTTTTGCACCCAGACTGGGGATCCAACCTATAACCTTTTGGTGCATGGGATGATGCTCAACTAACTGAGCCACATTGGCCAGGGCTGTAACGGTGTTTTAGTGACTTACTGTAATGAGCTTATGCATAACTCAGAATATTGCTGAGAATAAGTTACTCACTCAATAATTGTTAACTATCATGATTATAATTTCATTAATTTATAAATATTAGAGTTTTTTTTTCCTTTTTTACTTCATTTTTCCTTCATATTAATACCACTTCTCATTTTAAGCACAGCCCTCTCCAGCACAGATATTATTTTGAAATCTTTGGGTTCCAGAGGCAGCAGATGTGAAACACATTATTTTTGCCAAAATCAAGCTATTAGCAAATTCTTCTTAGAGACACATTTATTAGATGATTAATTGCCCTGGAACACATGTATTTAAAACCACATAATAACCCTTTTTAAAAATAGAAAACATAGAAAGTTTCAGAATAAATATTACTTAGTTACATTTCTCAGTTAACAAGAAATCTTCCAGGTTTTATTTTTATTCATTGATTATTAATTATTCCCTTGTTCGTTTTCCCTCAGATATTCATGATAGAACAAGAAGCTCTCTGGAATTAGCGGGGTAGAATTCTGGCTCTAACCAGCCAAATCCTAATATAGACAATGATTTTCCCAGTCATAATAAATAACCATTCTTACTTCCGTGGGTTTCAAGAGCTGCATTTCTTACTCATAGTCAGATTTCTTGAAAAAACTATCTACTTGTAATCTCCCTAACTTAATTTTCAGCCCATTTTCATGACCTCCATCCCACTGGAATTGCTCTTGTTTATTTCCACATGCTACATCCAATCAGAACATTTTTAGTTTGTATCTTCTGTGGCCTCTCTATAGTGTTCCGCATAGTTGTTTTGGTAGTAAGTCAAATAACGACCCCCTAAAGATGTCCATGTCCTAATCTCCTGTGAATATTTTAAATTACTCAGCAAAAGGGGATTAAGGTTACAAATGTGAGCAAGGCTAAAAATCTTGAGGTTGGGTGATTTCTGTGGATTTTCTAGGTGTGTCCAACCTGATCACGAGTCCTTAAAAATCAAAAACCTTTTCTAGTTGTGGTTAGAGAGACATGTGGCTATGGAAGGAAGGCTCAGAGAGCTGCAGATAGGCTGGCTTTAAAGACGCCAGTTTTGTCCATATTTCTCAGATCATTCTCCTTTCCTATCTCCTCCTCCTACAATGGACCTTTAAATACTGAGTTTTCCCTGACCTTGGCCCTTGGCCTTCCTCTCTTTTCCATGATGTTCTCTCCCTAAGCAATCAGATCCACTTCCATAGTTTCAATTCTCTCTTGTCCCAGGTGCCAGTGTAGTCTCAGAGCTGCATGTCCAACTGCCTATTAGGTCACTCCACGTGGCCCCAGCACAAGTACTAATACTCTAACCCCATAGTGAACTCTGACTCTTTCATGAGTACTTCCTCTCATTGAGTTGCACCATAGCACCATGATCCAGGGTTGAGCAAGTTTGAAATACTAGAATCACCTCTAGTACCTACTTCTCCACCAACCCTCATAATTAATCATTATGTTCCTCTAAATATCTCCCAAAATAAATTTTGAGTTAATTCAACTCTCTCTATCTCCACCTCTCACCTCTCTAGCCATCCTGCATCCGCTCAGCTTTTCCAGTCCATTTGCCACAAAGCATATAGAGCAGCAGTTCTCAACCTGTGGGTCGCAACCCCTTTGGCGGTCAAATGACCCTTTCACAGGGGTCACCTAAGACCATCCTGCATATCAGATATTTACATTATGATTCATAACAGTAGCAACATTACCGTTATGAAGTAGCAATGAAAATAATTTTATGGTTGGGTCACAACATGAGGAACTGTATTTAAAGGGCCAGAAGGTTGAGAACCACTGATATAGAGAGACTTTTCACCATCACTATCTTACATTAACTCTGTCAGTGGTAAATCTTTAATATGATTTACAAGACACTGAGGATATGACTCCTCCCCTTCCCCCAATTATCCTAGAGCCCAACCATATTGGCCTTCTCCCAGCTCTTGGTGTGCTCCTTCTATTTCAAGGCCTTTTCCTCTGCTAGGAAATCTCTCCTCTCTTAACCTGGTTAATCCATGTTTGAACCTTCAGGCCCAGCCTGAACACCACTTTTTCAGCCTGAATGTCACCCCAAATCTCTACCATTGGGTTCGGGTTTCCTGCTGTAACTTCTCAGAGCACCCACACTTTTCATTTCTGGCACCTGGCACATGTGTCATTCATGTTTGTGTGCTCACTTATTCATTGGATGTAGCCTCCAATTCTATAAAGTCCCTGACACATAGTTAGTGATGGTTAAATTTATATGTGAACTTAATTAGACTGTGGTGCCCAGCTGTTTGGGCAAACACCAGTCTGGAGGCTGCTGTGAAGGTATGTTTGAGATGTGATTACTACTTAAACCAGTAGGCTGTGAGTAAAGCAGATTACCCTTCATAATGTGGGTACTTTGGGAAATTGAAGGCATCAAGGGGAAAAAGACTGAAGTCATCCAAAGAGGAAGGAATTCTGCCTCTGGACTCAGGACTGCAACTCCTGATGCATTTCCAGCTTGCTAGCCTGTTCTGAAGAGTTTGATCTTGCTCGCTCCACAGTCTCATGAGCCAATTCCTTAAAATAAATCTCTTTCATGCTACATATACACCCTATTGATTCTGTTTCTCTGAAGGACCCTGACTAATACATAGCAAATAGTTAATAACTATTTTCTGAGCAAATAAATAAATGTCCTTCTCTTCATCAATATTTAAATCTATGGTGAATCAATCAATCATCAATCAATTAATTAATTTACAAAGTAACCACAAGAGAAACTCTTAAACAATTGGATCCTGGTATTTTTACACATTTTTTTTCTTGTTATAACTAAAAATAGGCATACTTTTTCAATTTTTTAAAATAATTTCTGGCTTTAGTAGTTCCCATGTTTAAAAACAAGTACTGGAACCCCTCAGAGCAGTTAATTGTTTTTCAAAAGGCTTTCATTATCTGTCTGGCATATATGTGTGTGTATATATATATATATATAAAATTCTTAACCAATTATCTATCTACAAATAACATATGTAGAAGTTTGATAGCAAAGAAAATATACTCTCAGCTTGTTGCCGAAACTGTTTAATAACAGTTCCAAACAAATTCTCAGTACTTCAGAGTTTTATGATTATAAGTTATTATTTCTGATAGCACAGAGCATTGACTAATATATTGGGACACAAGGAGTATCATCTCACTTCAGTGATTAACCAGCTTAATCACCTCAGGCAATTCACTTCAACCATTTGAGCAGCCTTTTAAAAAACAATTTCCTGAATGACCTCATAACACATTCATATAAAAGAAAAGGTAAATGATTAGAGTGAAACTATGTTCCCCATTGTGTTCTGTCCTCATCTGTCCATAAGACTCACCAATGACAAATGCTCAAGAGGTTATGTTCAAATTTTTCTTTATCCCTGATATCTTTCTCTACTGATATCAAACTGCTGTCACTGCTTAATGCAATGAGTTTATTGTTGACCTCATGAGTGAATAATTACTGTCACTCATGAGCACACTGAGTCCTCCATTCAAAGGGTTTTAAGGGTGGAGATTTTAGGGGAGGTCCCAGGGGAAGATCTTAATAGCTTTCCCGGAGTGTCCATTCAGGGTCGTAGTCTCCACTGATTGCTTGGCCAGCACCATGGCATGGGGTCATTATTCCATGCAGCTGGTTCTGATGTCAGCTTTGGCTGGTTGCTTATCTGGGGCTGGAGCTGAAATACAACTGAGGCCTAGATGTTATCTCTAGGGAGGAAAGGTCAGGGGGTCCACACCTCATGACCTGTGATATGCTATGGGAGGAAAAGTCACCCTGGGGGCAAGGTCCCACCCTACAATTGATTTTCCATGGCGAGGCACCTGGGGATTTTCATCCTGGTGACCTTCTATACCCAGCTCATAGTCCTTGCTCTACTTACGTCTGTCTACCTATCACAATAACTACACTTATTACCATTCAGCCCTTTTCAAAAAATTTTTTTTTCATTTTCTTAGTGGGATAACTTTGTTTCATTTGTCTTGTCATTCACTCAAAATAATTATTTTTGACAAGTCTATTCTATGCCACACAGCATGCTAGGAATAGAGATGACTAAGGTATTTCCAACTCACAGACTTTATTGCCTAATGTGAGAAAGAGCATAGAAAAGTAATGTCCATAATAGAGCATGAGGAATGCTTTAAAATAGATCTCTATGATCATGGTGTTACAAAAGCAGAACGTAGAAACATTACATATGTTACTGGTGGTGAATGGTGAGTCATACTGGGAAAACCTTCCTGTATGGATGATACTTGGAGTAACTATTAAAGAATTAGCAGACACTAGACAACAGCCTTCTGGAAAGTGGAAATGTCAAAGCCTGTTTGCACAGGACACAGAGAAAGAAAAGGCAGGAAGAGAAAAAGAAAAACAATTTTACTCTTTCATTGGTGGGTGTAGCTATTCACAGCTTCTTCTCCAGGTTTGTAAATAAACAGCTATTACCATAAAATAATAATTTTTTAACTACATACCCAGAGATTTGGATATTGGGGAAAAGAAAAGGGCATACACACAATCTTCACACCTGGGAGAATAGTGAATATGGCCTTTGATACCTCTGGTTATAGCTTGTCTCACTATTAGTGGTGGCATGGATTGTGCCTCTCATTGCACATGCTGGCAGTGACCTTGCTCTGGCTGTTATCCACCTTTCAGGCTTACTCCAAGAATCAGCTGGCTTTGTTTTGGACTCCTCTTTCAGGACTAATTAAAAACTCTTAGGATTTGGCCTGGCTAATTCTAAAGCTGGGTGCTTTTAGAAACTAATCCCACCCTGGAATTTGCAGAGATGAAACTATTGATTTTTGAAAACTTTTAATTACTCTGGACTTTTAGAGGGACTAGAAGATAAGATAAATAGTCTGAGGCAGAAAATAATATTGACATCACACCTCTTTTTATAAACAAGTAAATCTGGCCCATTTTCTAAGAAATTAAAAAATAAATTTCTCCTTACTGTTAAATAGAGAATATTTTAATATGATTTTTTCCCCTCATCTTTTCCTGAATGGTTAGATTGTCAAAGCCATAAAGAATTGCCCTGGCCAGATTGGCTCAGTGGATAGAGTGTCAGCCTGCGGACTGAAGGGTCCCAGGTTCGATTCCGGCCGAGGGCACATGCCTGGGTTGCAGGCTCAATCCCCAGTAGGGGGTGTGCAGAAGGCAGCCGATCAATTATTCTCTCATCATTGATGTTTCTATCTCTCTTTCCTTCTCCCTTCCTCTCTGAAATCAATAAATATTAAAAAAAAAAGAACTGAATTCATCATGAACCAAAATTTGAATGACAATATGCTATTTTATTTTTTAAAAAAATTTTACATAGTCATTTCACTTTGTTATATCTGTATAGTTTTTTAAATTATATATTTTCCCCAAGTTTACTTTATTAACTATATCACTCACTACTTTGCCAACATGGATAAAGGACAACCCACATGACAGGAGCCAGGAGACTGGCATCTGAGGCAGGATGAGACAAAGAATATGTTTAAAAATATTATTTTAGAAAAGTAAACTATCGGGACACAGAGGAAACACTGATCAGCTCCAAACTGAAAAATGTGAAGCCTGTTTTGAGGTTGTATACAAATCGACTACCCTTGACATTTCAAATCTAGGCCAAGAGCTTCTCAAGCAATAACTCTTCTCTTTTTGCTTTGGGAACTAGACGATCCAGTGCTAGGAGTTATCCATAAGGAATGAGTTGGCATGATGGAAAATAGCCATCAGAATATGAGGCCAAGCAAATACGACTTTACTTGGTGATTTCACCAATTAATTAACGTGTGGC
This sequence comes from Myotis daubentonii, assembly GCF_963259705.1. Lineage (NCBI taxonomy): Eukaryota > Metazoa > Chordata > Mammalia > Chiroptera > Vespertilionidae > Myotis > Myotis daubentonii. Next base: position 183,418,797 of record NC_081841.1, read on the forward strand.
TAGGAGCTATTTCCTCCTTCCCCTCATGAGGATCAGCATACCCAATGTATAAGATCACTTTATGAATTAGCAACTATGAATCTAAAGTGCCTCATACATAGTAAGAGCTCAAAATACATTTGTGTTTTCCAGAGGTGGTTTGGTTGAGTGTATGGCTGAAGAGCAGCAATTTTTCCCACCTCAACAGGCTCCCATCCTTCTGGGATGGTCAAATGAAGCCACGGACTCCACAATGGTAAGAACATGTAGCTACATTAAAAGTGAAGGCCAATCATATACCTTACAAAGTGATGCCCCCGTATTTCTAGTACCCACCTGGCACCATACATAGGTATTACAAAATTACTGATATTTCCATGCTGTACTTTACATCACCAGGACTATTTTGTAACTATCAATTTGTACTTCTTAATTCCTTCACCTTTGTTTTATCCACTCACCCCATTCCCCTCTCTCAACCATCAGTCGGTTTTCTGTATCTATGAGTCTGTTTCAATTTTGTTTATGCTATGCACCTGAAAGTAATATAATATTGGATGTAAACCATAGTTGAAAAATAAAATAAGATAAATAAAAGGCTAAAAAAATAAGTGAAGGCCAGGGAAGAATTGAGAGAGCTCCAAATCTCCTATCCCCAGAAGTCTTTAACCATGAAGTGCACTTACCCAATCCAATCACTAGACCTAAAAATATGTGAGTCACTGAATGAATATCATTGAGATGATTGCTCTGCAGTTCCCAGAACACATGGACAACCTGCTTCTTTGCGAGAATAATAAGAGACTCTAATTACCTTTGGTGATTCTTAAGACATTCCCAGGTAAATGGACTTAAGGGAAGAGGAAGCTCAAGCAGCTGGCTGAAAGCTTAGCATTTCTTTGAAAACTTATGATTTATCTTTTTTTTAAAAAAAAATCTTTATTGTTGAGAGTATTATACATGTCTCTCCCTTTTCCACTCATTGCCTCCTTCCACCTGCCTCCTGCCCCACCCCAGGCCTTCACCACACTATTGTCTGTGTCCATAGGTAATGTACATATGCATATAAGACCTTTGGTTAATCTATTCCAACGCCCTCTGCCTCACCCTTCTTCCCTCCGAGATTCATCAGTCTGTTCCATGTTTCCATGCTCAAGATTTATCTTTTAAAAAGCCATGCAAATTTTGTGTTCTATGCCAAAACATACCTTTGAGAATTTTAGCGTAAAACTAAGGTTTTAAATCACGGCTTACTAACCAGGTCAGGTTCTGACTGACTCAGCCCCATAAATACGAATCCACAGATGGAGCTTGGTGTCCGCATGTTTACCAAGTGCCCCAGGTGGTTTTCTCTATCAGAGAGATCTTATCCTAGAAATGAATTCCAAAGATGTGGTAGTAGTGCTGCTAGAGTCACTGAATGTCATTGTGGCTTTGATGAAAGGGAGTTGGAGGGGGGCAGGGAGCTGGCTGGTCCTATTGAACCTGAGATATCAAAACAATGTTACATATGATTTCTACAGGGACAATTACAGTAAACACTACTGGGAGGGGCTGAATTGGCAGGGCTCCTCATTTCACATTCACATAGTACATTCAGAAGTTCCAATACATCATTTCAGAATTCAGTCCTAAAATAAGCAACCTGGACAACTTACTCATATGGCCCATTTAGAACTTCTTTCCTAAGCATGGGCTCCTTGTAACTGAACATTTTATTCAAATACTTTGGATACACATGTTGAAGATCATTTTGACCAAATTACAATTGAATGTTTACAAGCCTAGAAATTGGTGTCATAGAGAACTGGACTTAAATTCTGCTTCTACCTCTGTTTCAGCATGAACATCTAATTTAACCTTATTGAGCTTCAATTACCTTGGCTGTAAGATATGAATGTAAAAAGAGAACATGACTTACTAGGCTTTTATGAGTATTAAATAAGAAAATAACCTATATCAATTGTTCAATAAAGTTTATTTAACACTAATAAGAAATAAGAAACTTATGATCTTACTAGTAGCCCTGTGCATGAATTCATGCACCAGTAGCTTGCTGCCACCCTCCTGTAGCTCCCACCATCCCTCCTTCCCACTGCCCCCCTCATAGCTTGCTGCCCTACCCCTCCTGTAGCTCTCTGCTGCCCGCTTGTGGCTCGCTGCCCCACTATCCTGCTGATCAATGATCTGGGTGTTACACGGTCAGTCGTTACGTAGTGACCATTTGCATATTACATCTTTATTAGATAGGATTATATTTTTCTTTTGGGGGTAAGTAAATATAAGATCAAAAAAAGTGTTATATTGTACTTGATCAAAAAAATCACTTTTAGAACCTTTTTCAAGCTATAGGGTTTTCTTTTATTATACTGAAGACTAGGAAATGTTTTACTATTTTGGTGGAAATCAAACTGGTATTAATTTTTATGTGGGAATTGGGATTATTCTGAAATATTTTCTTATGCTTGTTATTATTTTTTAATTATCACACTGAAAGTCTGATTTCATTGGTGATTCAGGTGGTCTAATACTTGAGATGGATATACACAATGATTTTTAAAAAGACATATGGAGTAACACAATATGTTACATATCACTATTTCATAGATTCAGATGAGACTGAATCCCCTAGAATATCACATCTACATAGGGATAGAAGAATTAAAAATAGAAAAAGTGGAACACAGAATATTAAATTTTAATTAATGGACATGATCAAGAAAGAATTTCGTAGGATACATAAAATTGTAAGTGCCTCAAATTCATGCAAAGGTCATGAAATCTTGATTTATATTTAAACTTCCTTTAAAAGGTGAAGAGCAAAAATGTAATATGCATATTAATTTTCTCTATGACACACATTATAAAAAGTTTATGTATGTGCATGTTGATTGTATGTGCATCAGATTATTGCAGAAATTGCTCAACTGGCTGAATAAACATGGACTTGGAAATTAGATATGAGTTCAAATCCTGGCTCTCTCACTTATCTCATGGACACATATTATTTAACCACTTTGGGACTGTGTCCTCATATGAAAAATGGAGGGAATAATTCTTTTCAGACTGTTCCAAAAATCATTTATATAAGCAAAATAAGCTAAGATATAATAGATTCTCTACAAAAGTTTCTACTAATTAGAAATCTACATGCACCATCAGAGTATTTTCACTTCTTAAATATTTTAAAGAAAATGTTTCCAATATGCATTTATCAAAACTTGTTCTTATGTTTCCCACTTGGCAGATACCTCTGCATGAATCCTGGAAGTTAAATGTAGCAATCTCACTCTTCACCTTTCAAAGGAAGTTTAAATATAAATCAAGATTTCATAGACCTTTGCATGAATTTGAGGCACTTACGATTTTATGCACCCTACAAAATTCTTTCTTGACAATGTTCATTAATTAAAATTTAGCATTCAATGTTCCACTGTTTCTATTTTTAATTCTTCTGACCTTTCCATTAGAAAACCCCTCATTATTTTGTAAACATAATTTATAAGACAATAATTTATTTTCAAGTTATCCCTAAAGAGTAAACTTAAGTTTTATTTGGACCAGAAATAGAAAACTCCCCAAAAACAACATTATATTGTCTCTAGTCCAAGTCTTAGTGATTTTGTAAAATAACAGCAAGCCCTATGAGCTGCACCTGGGCAGGGTGATCAGAGTGTTTTGTCTATACTGAGACTCCCCTGAGCTGAAAAAAGAAACTATTAGTAATTAACCTGACACAATAGTGACGCATCAGTATTGTTCAGTGCATCTGTGACATATGGTTCCATACCTCTGGGATTTAAAGCTAATGGTCCAGCCATCACAAGCATTTACCTGAACTTCTGGTTGAATCCTGTTCTTTGTATAGTAAAATTTTATATAGAGTATCCTATGCTAAAAGTATTAAGTTATACTACATATACACTTTTGCATAGTAAAGGTTTACATACCTTAAAGTTTTTCTCATTATCTCACTCTTGGGAATAAGATTTTATCATTAGATATTCAGCCATGAGTAGGAATAATAATAAGGAATAATAATAAGGTGGAGTGAGTCTTCATCTTTTCTATTTCACTACCAACTCATTTTTGCACTTTCCTCTTTAGGGGAGACTTCTGCCAACACATTTGGTGTTTTGCACACCTGTTTCTGCCACAGGACATTGCTCTTTGCAACTGTCTTTAGCTTATGAACTGCTTTACTTGTTCCATAATTTCTATGGGTCACCACTCATCATTAGAAAAGACTCTAAAGCTTTACTAATAATGCTTTTGAGGACACAGCTATGATTCCCCTCTGTCTGCTTCAAAAGATACCAGCTCCATTTAAAAGCACAAGAATGTGTATTGTGTTGTTTCTTTATTAATCTTGTTTGCCTCACAGATTAAGCATAATCAATTCCAGAGGTGAGCTGTGGAATCCAGGATATATAGATTTCTGAACAGACACCTCTTTGCCTGAAAATTCTCCCAATATTTGGGTATAGTGCATGCAAATCAATTAAGCAGCAATTGGAACAATTGTTAAAGGACAACAATTAAGAGAAATGAGGTCATGATGCCACAGGCAAAACTGATCACTGGACACAGAACCATCATACTTTAGCTTAACATCAAGCTCAGAGAAATTGCTCTTTGCAACATCTAAGAAATTCTTAGAACAAAAGGAAAAAAAAGAAAAAAGTTGGGAAATTTTTAATTGGAATTTTATGCATTTCATTTTTATTTTTGACATTTTTTGAGTGTTTTAAAAAAAAATAGGTAAATCGATGTCTGGGCTAGAAATAATAGTAAAATGGTATCAACAGTTTTTCTACTTATGAGTGGAACTTCAAAACTCAGCTACTACTAAACTGAAAATTAAAAGAAAAATGGTATAAATGACTGGTCCTGGAAATAAACCATCACACTTATGAAAAATTTTTAATGAACAACACTAGTACCATGTGGCTAGTTATTCATTTTCTCCTCAACTAATAAACTAAGAATCACATACAAAGAAGGCAGAATATATGTGTGTGCACATAATGCTACTGGGCAGATTTTACAAATAAAAGAGAGAAAATTCAGACATTCCCTCATAACTGTTATGTCTCGAGTAACTGAAAATTCTGCCAACATTTATGTAATTTTTCAAAGTGAACTCAACTTTTCAGATAAAGTAATGAACTGGAGCTAATATTCAGAATACAAAAGGTCTTTTAATATTTTTTCAAAGACATTTATTTCTTCATACTGAGTATTGTAAGGAGCTGTGTGAAGAGTACTTCACTCAAGTCATTGAAGGGCTGTGAGTTCAGAGGTACTCATGTACAGTGTCTTCCCAATTGGTATTATATTTTATGTGACAAAGCGTAGCTTGCCAGCATGATACCTGATCTTTTCGTTGTGTTAATAAGTATTCAAATTCTCTGATTCTGACTTGGTTTTCAATGAAATGGTAAGTTTAAATCAGCCTCCTGTACTCACCGCTGCTATAACACAATTGATTTCTTAGTCAGAAGCTTTCTCGGTTCTTCACCTTTATATCCATTGCCTCCAACCCACACAACATCTTTTCCATCTTCACATTCATTCATGGAATAATCCAGACATATTCTACAGCCTACATACACTTAAAAAACACCTGCCTACAGGTATTATTCACACATTTGTCTCTTCTGTTGCTCGCGCAGTCAACTCCTTTACCACTTCCTTCAACTTTCCTACCCTGTGTTTGTACCACCTATTGCTTTTCAATATTTTAACTATGTCTCCTTTGTCCCTTTAGCAACTTGCTTTTCTTTCTCTGTTGTTTTTTTTTTCATTCCCTCTTCTTTATCAATGTGCCATACTATTATTTGTCTAAATGTAATCTATCATCAACCATGCCTTCAATAAATAGCTACCAGGTTGTTATTTTGTGCTAGGATACCAGGTACTGGCAATTAGAAAATGAATATTCTCCACTCTTTGCCGTATGTGTCCTCAAGGACCTCACAGTGTCATGAAAAAAATAGAAAAAAAATTGCTATGGGTGCCAGCATGCTGGTTCTGGCAAGATGGGCGACATTAAATTCCACTCCCTCCACTACAAACAACAAGAACTTCTGGATAAATGATAACATTTAAAAATTTCTAGGCTCACAAGAAAGAAAAATACATTCCAAAATGTCAAAACATACGAGGGAATTAATAACTAGGGAAGTATATGAGTTGACAAAAGAAGTGTTATGAATGAGAACTAAGTATCCAGTATCCAGGAGCTTGGATTTTAATGGCACATGAGGCAGAAGACAGGGACCTGAGCCTTCAAGACTGGGAACCGGAATTGTGACTCTATGCATAAAGCCAGGTTGTAATTTCAATGAGTTTCAGAGAGTGATACTGATGAAGAGATAGTCAGATAGATCAATCCAGAAAAATAGCAGCCAGAGCTACAGACCCAAATATAGACAGGGAATTCATAAATTACAAAGGTAGTATCAAATTCAGCAAGTAATAACACACAATAAATAGTGCTAGGACAACTGACTTGACCATATGAAGAAAATTCGATTTCTGCTTCACACTAAAACAATTCCAAACAGTGTTAGTAAGGTATACTGAAAATAAACTGTACATATAGGATGGGGCAAAAGTGGCTTACAGCTGTGAGCACACAAAACAGTTTATTCTTATATTACTACTATTAATTATTGTGTTATTTTCTATACAATTATAAACCTACTTTTGTCCCATCTAGTATTAAAAATGTACAGTTTGTGAAATCTACCACACATATGTATAGAAACATCATCAGGATAATAAACATACTGATCAATCCCAAAGGTTTGCTTGTGCCCCTTGGTAATTCCTTTTTCTATCCCAACCCTTATCTCCCAGGCAATCACTGATGTCCTTTCTATCATTGCAGATAAGCTTGCATTTTCTAAAATCCCATATAATAGTAGACAAACATGGTAATTAACTGTAGCCCTGACACGCTTCCCATTGGCTAATCAGGGCGATATGCAAATTAACTGCCAACCAAGATGGTGGCTGGCAGCCAGGCAGCTGCAGCGAACAGGAGGCTTGCTTGCTCCAGTGAAGGAGGAAGCCAAGGTTCCCCGCCTGCGGCTGCTGGGCTCTAAGCTGCAGTCTAAGAAACAATGTTACAATTATAAAAGCTAAACAAAACCCAGAAACCTGCTTTCGGCCAGCCGGGCTTCAGCCAGCAGGATCGCAACAGTGTTTCAATTATAGAAGCCAAACAAACCCAGATCCCTGCTTTCAGCAGCCGAGGTCTCAGAGCTGCAGCCAGGCCTCAGAGCTAAAGCTGGCTTTCAGTTCCAGTGACAGCACTAGAAGGTAAATAAATCCCAGAATAAAAAAAGAAAAGAAAAAAAGCAGAAGTTGGGAGCTTCAGTCACCCGCCAGCCTGAAAATGGCCCTCAGCCCCTCACCCAGACTGGCTAGGCACCCCAGTGGGGACCCCCACCCTGAAGCAACAAGATGGCAGCTAATTTGCATACTAAAGGCAGGTGGCAACGGGAAAGGCTGTCCGCGGTCCAGGACCAGATCTGTGACCCTGCCAGGTGAGGGGCAGTACTTGAGGCTGTCCACAGTCCGGGACCGGATCTGTGATCCTGCTTGGCGGGGGGCAGCGCTTGAGGCTGTCCGCAGTCTGGGACCCGGATCCATGACCTGGTGGGCGGGGGGCAGCGCTTGAGGCTGTCCACAGGACCAAGACACGGATCTGTGACCCTGCCCGGCAGGGGGCAGCGCTTGAGGCTGTCCACAGGACCAAGACACGGATCTGTGACCCTGCCCGGCGGGGGGCAGCGCTTGAGGCTGTCCGCGGTCCCGGGACCTGGATCCGTGACCCTTCCCGGTGGGGCTCAGCTCGCACAGGGGCGGATCGGCCAGGGTTGGGCAGGGCAGGATGCCTGGCTTCCACCCAGCCCCAGTCACTCTAGGCAGGTGAGCAGCGCAGAGAGCCTCTGGACAGGGGAGGCAGGCCGGCGGAGGCCGGCCTGTCCTCCCCACATGGCGGTGGTGACAGCTGTGAGCGCACCAAGCAGAGCCTGCAGGCTGAGCTGAAGTAGCGCCTGCAGGCCATCAGTGCCCAGGAGTGGCTGCGCAAGATCCGCCTTCTGGCCCAGAAGGTGCAGGATCGCAGGGACAGCCACCCTGGCGGGCCAGACTGACATCCTCCTGGCCGCACCACAGGGGCTTGAGGATCTGCAAAGCCAGAGGCCTCCGGTGTGTACATCCCCGCCAGGTGTGCAAACATTCCCCAGCACACTGTCACCCTCCCGCGCCTGCAACAGTTGTAAACCAAGGCGTGCACAAGTTCCCCCCCGCCTCTCCACCGCACTTCCATCAACCCAGCATGCCTAACACCCCTACAGGATGTGCACACACCCCCTCTGATGCGCTCATGTCCTTTGGAGAGTGTCTGGGTGTTCTGGGTGCTGAGGGTGGGCGCCTGTGAGATGACAGTGAGAGGGCGGAGTGGTGATGCCCTGTTCCCACGGAGGCCAGTGCAGCTACGAGATCACCTCTGGGGGGTTAATGCAGGTGCTGAGGCAGGAGCAGGTGCAGACAGACACACCTGGTGGGCGCGGGCGGCCCTCACTGAGGTGCCTTCGGTCAGCATTCAAGATCAAGAACCCAGAGGTGGAGAGGAATTCCATCCTCTCAGTGAAACAGTGGGATAGTCAGGGCGAGTGTAGAGGAGTAATATGCACTTTGGGTTCCAGCACCCATGAGCAAAGGCTGCCCTGACTGAGCCTCGCTTGCTTGGGGCCTCGTGCACTCCTGCCAGGCAGCGGGTGACAGGGCGTGCTTTCCAAATTAATGAGAGAAAACGGTGATTCTCCTGCTGCCCACAAGGTGGAAAGTGAAGTGGGGAGACATGTGGGGAGTGAGCGAGGTTCCCTGTCTGGGGGTTCCAAATCTGCTGTTGGTTTCTTTCACCACTGACTAGAGATATACAGGGTGTCCCCCCAAAATGTATACACACTTTGAATACCTACTAATTCCAATGGTTTTAAGCATAAGAAAGAAACAAAAATGGAGCTGTTATCTGTTAAAAGTGTGGGCACAAACAGGTAGTTGGACATTCCCTGAGGGGTCTCAGATTGGAGAGGGTGAAGACCAGACTGAGGGGCCCTTTCCTCCCCCCTCCCACCCCAGTGCACGAATTTCTTGCACTGGGCTACTAGTTTTATATAAATGAAACCACAGAATATGTCATCTTTTTCATCTGGCTTCATTCACTCAGCATAATTATTTTGAGATTCATCCAAGGTATTGTTTATAACAATATCTCATACTACCTATTGCTAAATAGTGTTCATTATGTGGATATAACTACAATTTGTTTAGAATGGAATGAATGGGATATATGGTAGGCGTACGTTCAATTTTTAAGAAACTAGCCAACTGTTTTTCGAAGTAGTTATACCATTTTTCATCCCCTTCTTATTTTACTCTGATGGAATTCTGCCACACTGGGGAAAATTTCTAAATGTATTCCTTAAATTTGCTTAATCCAGCTGGGCCATGTGGCTCATGGTTAAACGTTGACCTATGAACCAGGAAGTCATGATTCTATTCCCAGTCCAGGCACATGCCCAGGATGCAGGGCTGATCCCCAGTACAGGGTGTGCAGGAGGCAGCTGATCAATGATTCTCTCATCATTGATGTTTTTCTCTCTCTCCCTCTCCCTTCTTCTCTGAAAACAATAAAAATATATTTTAAAAAATAAATTTGCTTAATCTACTCTCCCAAGGGGTTAGATTTTTCAGTTTGGCTTGTCTTGAATACATGTGTTAAGAATTGGACAAAACAATTTCAAGGAAGCAGAGGATATAGAAGAGAGAACACATAAAAACTTCTAAAAATTTTAGATACCGAGGTTTTTCTCATGAGAATTGCAAAAATATCCTTGTTAATCACCTAGATTAAAATGCAGTTGGGAGATAAACTTACCCTGGTCTTGTGTCATTTACCACACAGTGATAGGTAAATGTTCCAAACATTTGAACTCCTAAAATTCCATAAAGAAGCAGAAAGAAAAGTAAGAAAATTGAAACACTCCATATTTGTTCTCCCGATCGCCTAGGGGAAAAAAAACATAAAATAGGTAAAACTTATTTTTAAAAAGTCATAAACTTCCTCCCCTTAATTTATGTGAAAGTAGTGCTTACTTTAAAATATTTGTAATTCTGGTCCTTGGTAGTTCAAATCGGAAATAAATTCGGAATGCTCGGATCATAATTAGTGGCCTTGGGATCCGCAACATGCCCCAAGGTGACATTTGATCAACTATATCAGCAATTTCAAATACCTGTAAATTTAAAGGTGAATAAACAAGTTTAGACTTTCTCTCAGCATGGTTTGTAGTGGTGACACATACAAACAGCATCAGGAGATGCATCCTGTTCCCTAAACTTTGCCCTACATTTTTTTCTACTGAAATCAATTTTCTTTTGAGTACCTCTAGAAGCTACCGCTCTCTTAGGAGAAACAAATCATAAGCTAATGAAAGTGCCATCAATCTTCTTCATTTTCTTAATCTTGGATACTTCATCAAGGCACAGGTTTTATTACAAAAACAAGTGCCAACTTAGAATATAGTAGAAAAAGTGTGCTAAGTCTTCCTAACTAAGCATGTTCTTTGGTGAAACTTTTTGAATATTTAGAAAATGAAATAATGAAGACAGGATTAAAAGTATTATTAGAAAATGTGAAAAAATGTACCATTTACTAAGAGGTGAAGTAATAATTGGAAAATGTTTGTCAATCATACAATAGTTATTAAATGGAAAAGAACACATTACTATGCAGGATAAATTAGGCTGTTAGAGAGGTGAGCTTTGTAAAAACAAAGACGGCTTATCAATATGCACTAGGATAAATTTGCAGAATGAACTGTGAATTTATTTTTTCTGAATATTTTCATAAAGATTATAGTTACTTTAGTTAAATGCAAAATTAAGACTGATTGAATGTATGGGAATGAGTTCTACCATTTTCCAACAAAATTCCTCCTTTAGAACTTTTAAATATATGTACCCCATTTCTTTTTTTTGTACCCCATTTCTTTTTATTCCACAAATACTGAAATCTCACCGCATGTTCTTTCCTTTCTTTTCATGAATATATTTGTAAACCTGTTCAATAAAAAGCAATTTCTTATACTATTGATTTTCATTTCTTATTGAGAATTAATTCACAAATGTGACTGACTACAATGTTAGGCTTTTTATTTATAAATTTTAAAAAATAATACAATGTTGTAGAAAAGTATACAGTGGAATTTTATATACATGCTTTTATATATCTAGTTAGATTTTCAATGCAAATTTTGGAAACTACTCACTTATAATTTAAAAGTTTTTAATTACCTGCAATACCAGTGAAACCCAAAGGAATAAGACCATAATTCCATCAAAAACACACCAGCGATCTTTTAAGTAGGCAGTATCCCCCTAAAAATAAATTTCACATGATGTTATCAGGCAAAAGGAATAATTTCAAAAAAACATCTGTGGAGGGAATAGTCAAGTGTTAATTCAGTAAAACCTACCCACAATTTTTATATTATAATTAAGCAGATTTTCAAAAAGAATACCTTTAGCACTTTAAATGACACTATGTATGAGGATAATAATTTAATTTATAAAACACAAGTAACTGCAGACATTTGTATTAAAAATTTAAATGTATGCAAAGGGAAAACATCACAACTTTTTCTCTTAGCCACACAAATCCTATCCTTTAAGGAACCAAAGGCCATTCTACTCAATAGGCAGCTTGGTCCTAAACTGCCTTCCTCAAAAGCACACAATGGTCATTGAAAAGGCCTTTGAACCTGGGGATCAACAACCATCTGTAGAATATTAACCAGAACTTCACCTCAAGCTAAATTAAAAGTGAAGAAGAAATTTGTCTTCATTTTCAAAGAAAATATATACTGTCTTTAATTGGGATTACACATGTTAAAGAATGATACACAAGACATACCGCTTTCATTTTTGAATAGTGAATCTACTCTGACATTAGGATTCTTATTATTTAAAAAATTGAAATTTTAGAAAAATTTTCCTTTGGAATAATAAAACATAAAACCCCATGAAGACAGAATTGAAAGCCTTGAATAGAAAGGCCTTTGCTTTCTTGGGAACATCCCACTAAGTCATTCCTTCTGCAGAATCCATGAAACTCTAGTCTGAATTCCATCATATCTGTCATTACTGCCATGATCGCATCCACACAGAAAATAAAAACAGGGACATACTTCCAAGATTTTAAATAAAATGGTAAGATATATTGCAGGATATTTTAAAAAATAAAATAATTTTCAGAACCTTCCACCCTTAGTAACAAATAGGTTATCAAAGTTACCCCGAGAATTTTCCAGAAATATTTTATGCTGTTTGCAAAACTAATGGTATGATAAACGACAAATGCAGTGGACACTGGGTGAACACCTATTTTACATAAGAGGATGCATAATGACTTTACTCAGGAAGCTATATAATCACACACACACACACACACACACACACACACACCCCAATTTTGTGTAGAAAAACAGTTATGTACACAACTAGCTAATACATAGGCAAATAACTTATAATAAAGCTAAAAATATGGTTGGAGAGATAAGATTAATTTTATGGAGAGTTTAGAGAAAACAATGCTAGTTCCCAAATGAATGCACAAGTGATTTTATCAGTGGCAAGAGAATCAACCAAACGTGGTGTGCATTAAGAAGACACAAAAAAAGACATGAAAGCAAACTCTGAGGCTTGGGGTCTGGGTAACTAGGAAGGCAATGACCCTATTAAATTACGTGCTTTGATCATTATGTGATGATTTAAACCCGATGAAGAGAAAAACTGCATTTCAGGATGCTGGTGGCTATATACACACAAGCACACACATGAAATAATTTAAGAATATTATATCTGTCTTCAGAACCTCACAAGGCATCTATTACCATAGGCATCATAGTTGCCTTGTATATTACACAACTAACTGAAAATATAAATTAATTATAATCTACATATAATTTTCTCTGAGCCTAATTTTTATTAACATCCAAAAAATAATGGAATACAAATTAAAGTTGTGCTTTGAAGATTCCCTTGAATTGTTTAATACATAAACCAATTTTTTATTTGTTCATTCATTCATTCATTCGATTCCTTTACTCCATGTATAGAACACTTCTATGCACTAGGCCAGTGATGGCGAACCTATGAACTCATTTTTTTGGTTGATTTTTCTTTGTTAAATGGCATTTAAATATATAAAATAAATATCAAAAATATAAATCTTTGTTTTACTATGGTTGCAAATATCAAAAAATTTCCATATGTGACACGGCACCAGAGTTAAGTTAGGGTTCTTCAAAATGCTGACACGCCGAGCTCAAACGGTTCGCCATCACTGACCTAGGCAATGCTCAAGGAATTGATGATAAAGGAGTGAAAAAAAATAAACTCCTGTTCTTATGTAACTTACATTCACAGTTAATTTTTAAAAAATGAAAATTACACAGTAAATGTTATGCAGAAAAATAAAAGTGTATATTTCAAATTAACTTTTATTAAACAAATGGTTACTTACTTGTATGTTAGGCAAAAAGAGAGAAAAATGTATCGCTTGATCTTCATTTTAAGAACTAGGCATAGTCGTGATTGTTTAAAAACTACAAAGACATCCAAAAATGAAAAGTGAAATTTTATGGGACTCAGCAGAGAACTGTTTTAAAATAGGAACAATTAAAAGTAAATGTTATGAAGGAAACAGAGTAATTATAGATTCTTGGGTGCACAGGCACTCAAAATAATGAGTTTATGTGGTATTTTTTCTCAACTGTATTATTTTACTTATTTTTTGTCATTGAAAAATGTCATATGTAGTGTCACTACAATTAACCTCTTTTATTGCTCATAATCTGCTTTAATAATGAATTATATTCAATAAGATAGAAGCTGAGAGCTTCCATTATATTGAGGATTATTTAAAATGTAAAAAGTGAGGATAAATAGTGATGTTTTCTTGGGAGGGGAATGGAAGTGTCCAAGAGAGATATAGTTTTTAGTCTATCCATACATGTCTCTTGATTAATGATCATGTATTCCATTTTTTAAATGAATTTTTCAAAATTAAATTTTTTAAAGGTGAACATTTTAGATTTAACAAACATCAGTTTGTTAGTTGCCACAAATAAAGTTAAATTTGAAAAATGTGGGCCTTGCAAATTAAGAAAGGAAAGCTATCAATAAGATAATTGGCTGAATTTTTACTTCATAGTTACTATATAAATCTGTTTGCTAAGGAAATTGATGTTGTAAATCTTACCCAACTATATAAAAGGACAGATTATTTTTTTCCAGTTTTTATTTATTTTTTTAAATTTCTTTATTGATTAAGGTATTACATATGTGTCCTTATCCCCCTATTACCCTCCCCAACACCCACTCATGCCCTCATCCCCCTATTGTCTGTGTCCACTGGTTAGGCTTATATGCATGCATACAAGTCCTTTGGTTGACTCTAGGACATATTATTTTAAAACATTTCAGACACCATGGTAGGGATCCTGAGTAAAACAAAGCATGCAAGCACATTCTAATTTCAAATCACCTCATGATATGAAAACTGGCTTAAAGAACCAAGACGGCAGCAAAGGCAAATGCCTGTACTCACTGCCTCCCACAACCACATCAAAATTACAACTAAAATATAGAACAACCATCATCCAGAACCTTGAAAGCTGGCTGAATGGAAGTCTTACAACTAGAGAAGTAAAGAAGAACGCACAGAGAGACTGGTAGGAGGTGCAGAGGTGAGGAGCAGGCTGATCAGGCACCCATGTGTGCCGCTTTTTAATTGCCTTTTTAATTGGGAGGGAGATTGCCTCTACGGAGGCTGCCCAGAGGAGCAAGGGGTCCCAGCCCCACACCAGACGCCCAGCCAGGGCCCCAGAGCTGGGAAAAGAAGTCCCTATGAGCAGTAAGAACTATGGGCTGATAAAAACCAGTGGGCCTGGGGCACAGTGACACACAGGCTGCTGGCGACCCAGCTGCTCCTCTTAAAAGGCCTGAACCAGGAACTGAATTTACAAGCTCCCACCTCTTCTGAGCTCCAGTGCTGGCAAGGCTCTGGGTGACCCAGACACATACTAGGAGAAATTAGCCTGTCTGGCATCAGGGCAGGAACTCGGGGTGGCTTTCTTTCAGATGGAGGTGTTCGCAGCAGTCATTGTTCCTGTTCTGGGACCTCGTTGTAGGGTTGACTGGCAGCCATTTCTGTTTGCTCAGCCCTGGAGATTCTGAGACCCCCCGCCCCACCCAATTTATAACCCCACTCAAGCTGTGTGCAGCTGCTTTTGCATATGAATGGCCTATTCTTTCTCAGGCTAAAACCTGTCAAGCAAGTTGCAGCTGGGTCAGGGAGTCCCAAACCTATCAATAAAAGGCTCAAGACCCACACCAGCATGAGCCTGCCTTGCTTCACAGCTGAGCCTCATCTGGACACTTCCAAACCCTATATAAAGAGAAGGAATCTGAAGATCTCTCTGTAGCTCCTGCGGGGTGGCCCCAGGCAGTGGCTGATTTTGCACATCCCTGGAGACCCACACCAAGACACATCATAATTAAAATGCCAAGGACAAAAGACAAAGAGAGAATCTTAAAAGCAGCAAAAGAAAAGCAGTTAGTTACCTACAAGGGAGTGCCTATAGGACTGTCAGCTGATTTCTCAACAGAAACGATGCAGGCCAAAAGGGAGTGGCAAGAAATATTCAAAGTGATGAATAGCAAGAACCTACAACCAAGATTACTCTACCCAGAAAAACTATAATGTAGAATTGAAGGTCAGATAAAGAGCTTTAAAACAAGAAAAAGCTAAAGGAGTTCATCACCACTGAACCAGTATTATATGAAATGCTAAAGGGTATTCTTTAAGAAGAGGAAGAAGAAGAAAAAGGTAAAAATAAAAAATATGAACAACAGCCCTAACCAGTTTGGCTCAGTGGATAGAGAGTCGGCCTGTGGACTGAAAGGTCCCAAGTTCGATTCCGGTCAAGGGCATGTACCTTGGTTGCGGGCACATCCCCAGCAGGAGGTGTGTAGGAGGCAGCTGATCGATGTTTCTCTCTCATCGATGTTTCTAACTCTCTATCCCTCTCCCCTTACTCTCTGTAAAAAAGCAATAAAATATATTTTTTAAAAAATATGAACAACAAATTGGCAACAAATACATATCAACAATTGAATCTAAAAATAAATGAATAAAAAATCTGATGAACAGACTAAACTGATGAATGGAATAGAATCAGGAGCATGGAAATGAAACAGACTGACGATTCTCAGAGGCAAGGAGCCATTTGGGGGGTGGGAAGAGTTTAGACAAAGCTCTTATATGCATGTATGCATTACCTATGGACACAGACAATAGGGTAGCAAATGCCTGGGGTGGGGTGGGTACTGGGTGGAGGGGAGCTATGGGGAGCAGGGGGGAAAGAGGGACATCTATAGTAATCTCAACAATAAAGATTTTAAAAAACACAAGAAAACTGACTTAGCAAAACTTCTGCTATACAACATAGAAAACTATTTTTAAGTTAGGAAGTAATTTCAGTTGCTTTGTTTAGAGTGTTTTCTGCTTTAGACTTTCCAGATATTCATAGTGGCATTTACCTGTAGCCAACAAGACCACCACACACTGGGTCAAATAGGACTGGCTTCTTATTTTTTTGGTAAAATATGTGAAATAATCCACTGAGCATAAAATTTCCATATTATTTTGGGGTTCATGTTCCCAAGAGTCATTCAATATTTATAAAAAACTTTAATAAGCAGTGTTAGAGTCCTGGAATACAAAGACACAGAACACTCAGATTTCCCCCATCTTTTTTTATATATAACCTTTTGCCCTTTAGTGTTCATTATTTCTCTTCCTAAAAAGTCTCCCAAGCCTACACCAATTTTTTCCTCTAGACTCTTATCTGACTACAGCATATAAGATCAATGCTTTAATTTACACATCATGTAACAACTGGCAACTCAGTTCATGTATATAAATAATGTAATTATTATGTAATTTACAGGACAGTCCTTTGAAATCCCCATTTGATGATTTAATTATTTATCTTTTAATCATTTCAACTTATCCTATCTAATAAAAGAGAAAAATGGTAATTGGCGTACGACGATACCCTTTTCATTGGCTAATCAGGGCTATATGCAAATTAACTGCCAACTATGATTGGCAGTTAACTGCCAACAAGATGGAGGTTAATTTGCATATGTAGGCACAATGCAGGGAGGCGAAAGGGAAAGCAGGAAGAAGCCCCCTGCCACTGACAGTGATCAGAAACCCAGGGGGGAGCTAAGAGCTGGGGGGCAGGGCAAAGGCGGCCCCCCAGCCATGATCGGAGAATCAGGTGCCTCTTCCGCCCTGGCCAGTGATAGCAGGAAGTAGGGGTGGAGCCAGCGATGGGAGCTGGGCACGGTCGAAGCTGGCAGTCCCGGGAGCTAGGGGTCCCTTGCCTGGGCCTAAAGCGGAGCCCACGATCGCGGGGCCGCTGCAGCTGCGGGTCCCCGCTGCCCAGGGCGGAGCCTGCAACCGCGGGGAGCTGGGGGTCCCCTGCCCAGGCCTGACAGCTCTGCCGGAGGCCTCAGGCCTGGTCAAGGGGCCGATCCAGTGATTGGTGATCAGAGGGTGATGAGGGTCAACTCCTCTGGCCGAGGCATCAGGCCTGGGTGGGGGGCTGAGCCGGGGATTGGGGGGATATGATGGTCCCCTTGCCCAGGCCTGAAGCCTGGGTCAGAGGCGTCAGGCTAGGGGGGGGGGGTGGAGCAAGCGATCAGAGGGAGATGGGGGTCCCCTGCCCAGGCATGATTCCTGGGCCAGAGGCCTCAGGCCTGGGCGGGGGCCAGAGCCAGTGATCAGGGGGAGATGGGGGTCCCCTGTCTAAGCCTGACACCTCTGGCAGAGGCGTCAGGCCTGGGCAAGGGGCCGATCCTGCGATTGGAGGGTGATGGGGGTCAACGCCTGAGGGCTCCCAGTTTGTGAGAGGGGGCAGGCTGGGCTGAGGGACACTCCCCCCCACACACACACACCCAGTGCACGAATTTCGTGCACCGGGCCCCTAGTCATATATAATTATGATGTTTGGGTTTCCTACCTAAATCTTCTCTAAACATATTTTTGCATTGCATTTTTTAAAAAGTCTACCCTCCATGGTAAATGTTTCAGTCTGTTCTGAAAATTAGTAGCATCTTGAGACTTTGAACAATTTCAGAAGCTATTCCCAGCACCTAGCACAGCATGTGACATACGACACATGTTAAATGAATTATTAGGTAAGCACATGAAACATGTCTTAAAGAGGTTCTGTAGATTACAATGCATACAGTAAAGAGTCAATTCATGTGCTTCATGAAGGCACCTATTCATCCATTCATTAATTGAAACTCCTGGCAGAAAGAGAAAGATTTCTATACTCCCTTTCAAGGTAGCATCTTAAAATTAAGCCCCTTGTCCTACATGATCATGAAAGATCACATATAGAATTATGAGATAACTTTTGGAAATTTCCTGGGTTATAGTGTGAATAAGCAGAGGGTGCATGCCATGAAAATAGGGATTAGGTCCTATTTATATAATTTGTGCATTATATGGTAATTGTAAATGTGATTGATTTAAAATTGAGATTGTATTAAACATTATACATAATCACTAAGGCTCCATAAGTCTAAAATATCTTTTTAATAAATAGAATACAGACTTTTAAAGCCGGTACTGTGAAATATAAGCTCATATTACATTTTGTGTCTGACATATTCATCAAATTTACTCTTTTTTTCAATTTGCATGTTTAAGGACTCAACCTTAACTGGTTAAAGGTTGCTATGATTCCATTTAAAATTAGGTCCAGATCTGCCGGGAGCCGGTCCATCCTTGCTGTTTCAAGGGACCTGGCATATATGGCATACGGTTCTTAATATGTTTGCTCACCTTCTTGGCGCTGTGTTTTAACCAAGGTCACCTCTCCGAGAAAGGTTGAATCCCCAGGTAGGGATTTTCCCCTGAAGTTAGGGAGGGAATAAAACCCCTCAACTAAGTGCCAGGCGGGTAATTAATCCCTTTAACTATGAACAATCATGCTTAAACTACATAATCTTTTCTCCCTGGAATGGAGATAAGAAACGCCCTAACCTTTGTAATAGAGATTGATAGGATTGAATCAACTGGTATAAATACAGTTGTAACAAGACAGAAACACACAGAACTTAGAACAGAACTCAGAACTCAGAACACAGAACTAAGGACACAGGGCTTGGAAGACAGGACCAAGAGAGACAGAGCCTAGGCACAGAACCTACACAGAACGTTCTCTAGAGACAGAAGAACTTCGCTGGCGAGAGCATGCCGGAGGATCCTGGACAGGGACTGGCCTCGGAGCCTAGAGGCGGAGCCTGGCGAGAGAGCATGGCAGGGATCCTGGACTGAACCTGACTGCGGAGATTGGCAGGAGAGCCTGACTAGAACCTGGTGACTGAACCTGGCTGGAGATCTAAAGCAGAACCTCTCTGGAGATCGAGACCAGAACTTGGCTGGAGATCCTGGCTAGGCTGCTGATCAACTGAACACTGTCTCTGTGTCCTTCCTTCTTCGCCGACTCCGTCCACACCTTTGGGGACCCCTGGACCTGCTGGGGCTGGACCCTGGCACAGATCCTTTTAAAACCCTACTGTATTAGTTCCTGAGTTATAATATTTGCAAATAATAAATTGTCCTTTCTACCTGCTTCCAAAATATGCAATCAGAATAACATACATGAATACCCAGTGGTACTCTAGAATTTTTAACATCTCAAATAGGAAAGAAAGGTTTTAATGTATTGGTTGTATTAACAGAAAATGGAGGGCAGAGAGTGCTTGAGCAATGGGCAAAAATCAGCATGCTGGTGCTGGGAGATGAGTTATTCAAGAGCTGACTGTCAATTTTTATAAAGGCAAACACTCAAAGGCTGCCAATTATACAGTATAAGAGAGGAACTTACACTGCCGTGCAAGTATTTAGCAAGCAGAGAAAGAAGCACATTCACCTGAGGACATTTATAGGGAAGTAGTTTGCAGTTTACAACATGATATGCACTGGTACAGTTTCATGAGCGAATGATTTATGGTTCCAAGTTCCCAGGGCCCATCTGTCACTGTGTCTTAGCATTATTATTTATTACTTCAACAGTGCTCATGGATGCATGTGACTTTTACCTAGGTCTCTTGCCAGATGGAAAATAGACAAACTGAGAATTGTTTGAAAAATTCACAGTCTGCAACACATCCGATGCTGTGCAGCATCACAAACATATATCTTCCAAATGGTTTATTTTTGCCTCTCTAAGGGATTTAGGGAGCTAGAATGCTTCTCAGAGCAGGAATTAGTTGGGGAGGTAATTAGAAAAAAATTATTGGAGAGTCGGAATTACCTGGAGGGTACCTTCAAGCTTGAGAAACATTATAATACATGAAATCCTTAAAAAAAAATACATCCCTTTTAACAAAAATTGTTAAAGACATTTCTTGACAGAAGCTTCAATTTCTCTCTTCTGTTTTGCATCAAGCATGTTACCTCCACAGTGAACTTCTCAAATACAAATCCAATCTTGTCACTCTCAGGTTTGAATTCCCCATGCATCTTCACTGACCACGGAATGAAGTCTGAGCTCTTTGCAGGGCATGCAAGCTCTGCACGGTGCAGCCAGGCCTGCCTTCATAGAATCCTCTCCAGCTGCTCCCTGTGCACCCCCCATCTGCTACCCCTGACTTCTCAGAGGTCTCCAAAGCACCAGGTTGTTCCATGCTGTGTGTCTCAGAGTATTCCTTTTCTCTCTCTCTGTGAAATTCGTTACTTCCATGCCCCATCGCCTGTGTCATGGACCACAGTGATTCATCCTTCACATCCCTCTTTCTTCAAGACTTGTATGATATTCCCCAAGCAGAATTTTTCATTATTTTTTGTGCTCTCTCCTCACATCCCCTTTTACCCACAATTATAGCACTTTCACAAAACACTAAAGGTTTATCTCTCACTGTCTGAATTCTCATTATACAAATAACAACTATTTATAGTTGCAAAAACAGTTGCCCCTAAATCACTATGTATCTAGATTCACTCTAAGGAAACTGCACAGGTGCCAGTGGAAACATTTAAGTTGTCCATGAACCCTGCAAGAGATATGGTGTGCCAAATACAGGTAAAGCTCTGTCGTGCTTTTGGTCTAAATCTTGTCTGGCTTGTGTATCTACTTATCAGTGGATAAGTGTGAAGTGCATCACTACTTTCTTCTTTCTCATTTTTCCCTTGAGATACAGCCTTTCACGGGACCCAAGATTTGAATCTACCAATCCCAGTCAGTTTGCTCACATTTCACCAATTTAAAGACATACTCTCCCCTCCTCCAAACGCAATTTAACATTTCTGAATTTAGAATGCATCTTATAATTGATGCATCAATTACAATCTTACAGTCTACCATCAAGGTGTAATTAGCAGCATTTTTTCTTTCTTAAGGACAAGTAAAGTGATGCTTTATCTTACAATTGATGATTGATGACCTCATAGATTCAATGAAATGCCATAGATGGTACTTTAACATTATTTCTCTGCCTATTTATTTAAGAGCACACGTTGCTGTTTTGGTAGGGTGCGTACAAAACATCCACTACTAACTTGAATACGTACAGATAATTGAGCGATGGGTGTTTAAATGCTGGTTATTACAAAGACATAAGCAGGTGGATAGTTATCTATGTTAGAAAGCAATTTAGTGATATTTGGAGACATTGGCTGGGGTTGCTGTAATGCATTCGATTGCCCATTTAAAAGAATGGAATACAGGTTCTTGTTTTCTGAAAACATATGATCCAACATAATTTCAGGAACAGATTGCATGCAGAAAATGAGAAGTGCCTGCATGTGCTTTACAAGCCAGTTCCCACAGCTGTCCAGGCTTTCTCTGAGGACAGGGGCTCTGCTCTCCTTTGTCCCTCCTCCTGGGGCACTTACAAGATTATCTAAGTGCTCAATCAATGTTTACTGAATGATCGGAAATTATAGTTGGGTTTAAGATGATAACTCTCTCTTATATTTATATTATAGTTATAACCTAAATAAATTAAAATCTTCATGTCTAATATTTAAATTTATAGTTTAAAAAAAATTAAAAAAAATAAATTTATAGTTTAATATATGTGGCGAACCACTAGGTCAAAACATTAGTGGGCAATACTTGAAAGCCACAACTTCAGAGCTTTTGTTTTGAAAAATAAAGCTTCTAGGTTTGGTTCGCTGCAGATAATTTTATAAACTAGGTATTATTAGATCACATTACTTTAAGCATTAGGTATGAATTTTATATGTACCATAACATTGCCAAAACAAGCTGGTTATAATTTTAAAGACTTTCTAAAATGCTGGTTGGGCAATACACTGACTTGCTTCTATAAATATTTTATTATGGACTAATATAGTTCATGCATGGAAAAATTCTTCCAAAAATAAAAAAGCAGCATTTCCCAAATCTCCAACATATGTGTACATTGACTCACTTATACACTTCCGCACCGAAGACATATGGCATACTGGAGTTGCTTGCTTAATAACTAAATCTCACTGTTAAAGATATTTTAGTTGAAAATCAGTGTGCAAGGGTGTGCAAAAGTAGGTTTACAGTTGTGAGTATGCAAAACAGTTTAATCTTGTATTTTTGTATATTGATTATTGTATTATTTCCCCTACAAATAACTATAGACCTGCTTTTGCCCACCCCTGTGTAATAAACATTTACCATTTGAACATTTAAAATACACAGCTCTGTTCCAAACAATGTGAAACATGTTAAGAGTAACCTGATGCATAAATAGAATAATGTACATCTATATATTCATAATGTTGCTATCTATGTTATAAAAACCCAGTGGCCCTAACGCCATAACGACCAAAGACTGGCGCAGGTGGGTGGGGCTGCGCAGTTTCGCGCACTGGGCTTCTAGTATATATATAAAAGTATAAGTCATGTAAGTGAACAAAAACAGTACATATCTGCAAATCATTCTGGGTAAAGAGGCAAAAAATTGAGTGAGAAGTAAAAAATAGTGCTGCTGACAACTGAATAAAGGTAGAAAAGCATAGAAATATCTCAAAAAATGTTTTTTAGTAGACAGGTGTTAAATAAAGGTTTAAAACTTAGACTAAGATTAACTGATAAAAGCACAGCAACTCATTCTTGGGTAAAATGAGGTCCACTAAAAAAAAAGAGCCCCTGTGTGAGATAATGTATTTTATTGTGTTGTAACTTAAATATCTACACATGTACATTATTTCTCATGCAATTATAAAACCAAAACAAATTTACAGATACAAAGATACAAAGCCAATAGCATTTAACTTGGCTTTGACAAATGTATTTTTTGCTAAAAATAAATCTGACTAAAAGTGTAAGTTTTTTCTCAGTTTTACTGTAAGTTGACAATTAATATTGTATATATTTAAAATGTGCAACTTGACAATTTGATATACACATATAACTCAATATGAAAATATCAATCAATAAATACCCCAATTTTTAAAAAGGCCAAAAGACCTAAGAAGACATACAAATGACCAACAAGTAAATGAAAAGTATATGCTCAACTTCACTAATCATCAGGCAAATAAAAAAAAAAATGAAATACCACCTCACACCTGTTAAACAAAAAATGTTAAGTCGTGGTAAGAATGTAGAGAAAGAGGTACCCTTGAATGCTGTTGGTGAGAATGTAAATTGGTACAGCCACTACAGGAAAGAATATGGAGCTTCCTAAAAATTAAAAATAGAACTACTTTATGATCCAGCAATCCCACTTTAGAGAAAGTAAGTTAACTTTTAAATACAAGCATGTAATCTCAAGTCAATGTACTCTTTCATCTGTGTTAACATTCATGTTAATAGAAGTATGTGGTACAAAAAAGATATCAATAACGTTATAACATTTGGGGGAAGGCCGTAATGGTGAAAATTCAATGAGATGATACATTTCAAGCTGGTTCAGGACCTCATATTTAACCATATTTGACCAAAATCTCAGCCAGCATTTAAACATTGAATACCAGTTTTAATGAGATATGAAGCTGTGCTGATTATTTCAAGATAATGTTAGCAATACCATCTTGTTAAAATCTGCATTAGATTTGTATTTAATCCAATCATGCCAGAATGGAAAATAGAAAAATTATATCTAATGATAATTTTTAAGTCTTACAGATTGAAAATAAATCAAAATTCAGTTTTAGTAAATAACTTATCCAAATGTTGATGAACACCAGAAAATACTGAAAATGGCTCATTTACAGCACTTTGAAAACAACCTGGTCATAAATCAAGTTTTTCTTTTGAACAAATGCTTTGCCTTCTAATATTTAAACTATTAAAACCTCTGCTCATTCAGTGTTCTGTTCACTTGGAATGAATATATAATTTATGTATCAAGTCTGCCTCTGCTCTTTTATCATTGACTATGACAACTAAAGCAATGCCTACTGTCATTTTCATGATGTGAAATCCAAGTCTTAATTTATTAAATAACTTAAGAAACAGACTTTTATTCTAGGAAAATGTCATGCCTTTGTTCATTCAAGTTAGAATCTCATGTGAGTCCACACATGGTATTTCAATCCCAAAATGCCCCACCCAGAACATTCAGAGACTGCCACTGCCTGAGTGACCAATACACACAAGGCCAAGGTCATTCAAGGTCCTCTGGGGAGTCCAAGAATTCAAAATAAGACTAGGCTATGCTGGAGAGTAAAGTTATAGTCACTTAAAAGATATCTCTAGCACTCTCACCAGAACAAATTTCCCCCAAGCTAACGTCCTGGTTTAGCTACCAATTTTTGAAACTTGGCCATACCTAAACCTAATGCTTAGAATTGCCGGGGTCCAGCCCCAGCAGGTCCAGGGGTCCCCAAAGGCGTGGACGGAGTCGGCGAAGAAGGAATGACACGGAGACAGGGTTCAGTTGATCAGCAGCCTAGCCAGGATCTCTAGCCCGGATCTCCAGCCAAGTTCTGGTCTGGATCTCCAGAGAGGTTCTGCTTAGGATCTCCAGAGAGGTTCTGTCCAGGTTCGCCAGTCAGGTTCAGTCACCAGGTTCTAGTCAGGCTCTCCTGCCAATCTCTGTAGTCAGGTTCAGTCCAGGATCCCTTGCCATGTTCTCCCGCTAGGCTCTGTCTCTAGGCTCCGAGGCCAGTCCCTCTCCAGGATCCTCCGGCATGCTCTCTCCAGTGAAGTTCTTCTGTCTCTAGAGAACTTTCTGTGTAGGTTCTGTGCCTAGGCTCTGTCTCTCTTGGTCCTGTCTTCCAAGCCCTGTGTTCTGAGTTCTGTCTTCTGAATTCTGTCTCCTGAGTTCTGTGTTCTAAGTTCTGTGTGTTTCTGTCTTGTTACAACTGTATTTATACCAGTTGATTCAATCCTATCAATCTCTATTACAAAGGTTAGGGCGTTTCTTATCTCCATTCCAGGGAGAAAAGATTATGTAGTTTAAGCATGATTGTTCGTAGTTAAAGGGATTAATTACCCGCCTGGCACTTAGTTGAGGGGTTTTATTCCCTCCCTAACTTCAGGGGAAAATCCCTACCTGGGGATTCAACCTTTCTCGGAGAGGTGACCTTGGTTAAAACCCAGCGCCAAGAAGGTGAGCAAACATATTAAGAACCGTATGCCATATATGCCAGGTCCCTTGAAACAGCAAGGATGGACCGGCTCCCGGCATAGAATAACCAGCCTACTACTTGTGGAAGACCCAGACAATGTTGGAATCATGCTGAAATCCATTGATTGAGGCATGGTGGATGCCTACTGTTCCCATGAATCAACATGTTTGCAGTGGATTATGTGTCACAACTCAGCCACACAGCATTCCCGGGGGCCTATGCTCACTGCGCTCATGACTGCCTTTTGGGGAGTCTCTGAGTTTACTGGTTTCTTGGTAATTGCATGAGGTTTGTTGTGGCTTTAGTGGTTCCTTTCAAGTTAAGTCCTATACTGAATTGAATTTTTTTCTTTTGTATTACTACCCCAATTTTCTAGAGTCACCCAACAAACTTCAAAAAAACTTTTTCAAAGCTACTTACAACCAGCTGGCCATTCAAATGGCTATCTGAAACTAATTAAGTAGTGAGGTGAAGAGTGTCCCCCTAAACTCTATGTCCATTCAAAACATTAGTATGCAACCTTATTTAAAAACTAGAGCCCTGATGCACAAAATTCGTGCAAGGGGCTCAGCCCTTGCAACCCTGGCTGCCTCAGCTGGCCCTCGCAGCCCCAGCTTCATCTGAAAGGTCATCTGGATGGCTGTTCTGCCTTTCAGTCTAATTAGCATATTAGCTCTTTATTATATAGGACTAGAGGCCCAGTGCACAAAATTCGTGCACTCTGGGGGGAAAGGGGTAAGCCCCTCAGCCCAGCCTGTGCCCTCTCACAGTCTGGGAGCCCTTGAGGGATGTCCCACTGAGAGTGGGGGAGCAGGCCTAAGCCAGCAGTCGGACATCCTTAGCACTGCTGTGGAAGCAGGAGAGGCTCCCGCCACCGCCACTGAGCTCGCCAGCTGTGAGCCTGTCTCAGGGCTTCTGGCTGAGCAGCGCTCCCCCTGTGGGAGCGTCTGCCCCCTGGTGGTCAGTGTGCATCATAGCAACCAGTCGTTCCATCAT